>NW_022196903.1:55966611-55971611 GCF_008632895.1 Mastomys coucha
GCCTGGTCTACAGAGTGAGTTCCAGGACAGCCGGGGCTACACAGAGAAACCCTGTCTCGAAAAACCAACCTTCATAGGACCAAGGACCACTTCTTCCATTGATTCAGGGATAGGGAGAATGTGATAGGGTATTTCTGGGAGGGAGGGAAACCAGGAAAGGGGATAACATTTGAAATGTAAATAAAGAAAATATCCAATAAACAACAACAATAACAACCGCAATAAAAAAAATAATAAGGCAAAGATACCAAACCAAGCTCAACCCAAGCAAAATCACAGAAATCAAAACCAAACAAGCAAACAACCTTCCAAACAACAACAACAACAACAAAATGGTGGTTGTTTTTTATATAGTTTTTCCTTTTTTGTTTGTTTGTTTTTTGTTTTTTTGTTTCACCCAACTCCTTCTGATCATGGGTCCCAGCCTGGTTTGTGGTTGATTTATCCAGTGTTTATCCACTGGAGAATGCTGACTTTTCCCGCAGGAGCAGGTATCAATTGCAAATCTTTTCATGTTAGGGATGATACTGTGTTCATTTACTCTTTTGTTAGGATCCCATAATTTTCTTCTAAATAATTTTTCCTTAAATATTTATTAGATATTTTCTCCCTCTTCATGAATACTTTGTATTTTTCCCTAAAATCTGTGATACCAAAGAGTTGTCATGGTTAACTACAAACCTCTGTTATTAAGTAAGCTGAAAAACACTTCTAGATACCAATGCTTCTCTTCAAATGATGAACAATAACTTTTTTCTGTCCACATCCTCTGTACTCTTAAATTATTGGTAAAGAAAAGGATACCTTGAATTGTCATTTTCATTGTGTTTTCCCAGAAGACTGGACCCATTTAAATGTGTGCTGTTTGATTTATCACCGAATAAGTTGTATTTCATTGTCTGTGATAGTTTATCAGTGATATATTTTCAATTATTCTCAGTGCATAGAGAGGAAACCTTGAAAACTATATCCATTTTGTTAAACAGATGGGAATGCAATAAAAAAGCAAACAAATTAACAACCAAAAACCCTACAAAGTACCTCAGGAAAGTGACTTTAGCAATAAAAGAAAGAACTAAGGAGGAATTAAATATTCTGTCTGTGAACACAAACCCCTGAGAAGAAGCCTTATCTTCATAGAATGATCCACTGATTAGAATTTCAGTACTGTGGAGAGATTGGAGTGTTTCAGGTCCAAAGACTAATTACCTTATCTTAGGCCAGATTTAGCCCTCCAAAGCAGCCATTTCTTACACTACTCCATATCAAAATCATCATTTTGTGGCAATAGGTATAAACTTTTAAACATATATTGACTGAGCAGAACACTAGCTTCTTCTAATTCAAGAGCTAAGAATGTCATAATATCTTAAGCTTATAGTCTATTTCCCTCCATCTTAAAGTAACTGTTTCTCTGATGGACCCATCAACGTATTCAAAACTTCCCTTAATTTAAGTCTTTCTTTTTTCTGAAAAAACAAAAACAAAACCTTATGAAACTGCTTCTACTGAGGGGAAATGTAAGTCTTTGTTCCTGGGCCATGACGCCTCCAGAATAAACTATCACTTAGTCCCTTTAACATGAGAGCTGTGCAGGTTTTTTGTTTGTTTTCATTGACTTGTCTTATTCAGCTCTCCACTACAGTGACAAAATGCCTGAAAACATAAACTTAAATTTGCTTTGTTTTAACATTGCAGAGGACTCAATTCATGCTTAATTAGTCCCATTGCCTTTGAGCCTGTGAGGAAATAACATCATGTCAAAGAGAATATGGTAAGGCAAAATTGTATGCCTCATGTCTGCGGAATGAAGACAGGCATAAAGGAAAGGCTAGTACTGACATTAACCTAATTTTATCACACTAGGCCCAGTCCTTTAAAGGTTCTGTCAGCCACTGAGCAACACTTCTGGGCATCAACAGTTCTTCTCAAGAAGTGGACATTATCCTTCTTCTGTGTTTGCCCTTGGCACTGTCAACATAACCTTAATCATACCGCCTCAGGCTTGAGAGACCAAGTTTTTAGCTTATGAACTTCCAAGAGACATTTAAGATTCAAACCACAGGGTTTTAGAAGCAGAACAACTCATAACAATGCATTCAATGACTTAGTTTGGTTGTTTGTAATCAGCAATGTGTTTCAGTGATGCCGTAGAAGTTGGCCAATGCTACAAATCATACTGTAATTTCTTTAAAAAGGTAAGCCCTAAGAGTTTGTTCTGCTTCTTTGGAATGAAAAAATGTTACACCAAAACTTTTTATAATGTGAATATTTTAAGGGTTTTACTGTGACAAATTGGACTAATCTAAAATTATAATTATTGCTTATTTATAATAAGATATGCATCATATAATATATGAGTCAATGAAGTTAAATATGCTATTTTAGATTGAAAAGGGAAGATTCATGCAATCAATAAATTATTTTTAAAAACAGCCAAACTATGATATTATGTTCCTTTAGGAATATGAATATGTGACTTTATTCTTTTTAACTTGTGATTAATGCCACTATTGAGCTTTTATCATTGCCATTTAGCAGGAGCTGAGATGAGCTCATTTTCCTTTCCTACCACATGAAATCTGCAATCATCTTCAAAACTGTCCAGTTTTATCTAGCACTTTAACTCCATCATAGCATATACCTTATTACTCTAGCTTAAAATTAAGGTATTGTTATCTATAGATGTTTTTAAAATTAACAGAAAGGTTAGAGAGATGTTTAAGACATAAAATCAAATATCTACCACACATGCATGACGACCAAGTTTGAATCCCCAGCATCATGTGGCAAGCTGTATATGGTAAGGTTTCCTGCTAAACACATATGGGGATTGAGTTTGAATCCCAGCACCAAATGACTAGCTGGACATGCAAAATTTCCACCAGAGGTTCCAGTGCTAAAGGTGGTACAGAGGAACTCCTGGTCCAGACATGCTAGACAAATCAATGAAGTTCAGGTTCAGTGAAATGCCTAGTCTCAAAAACATAACAGAGAAAGCAACCAGGAGGCTGAAAAAACAAAACACTGTCTTCTGACTTTTACATGCCAGTGAACACAAATACACACACACTCTCCCCAGCACATGTGCACACACACACACATTTTTTTAAAAGTAACAAAAAGTAAATCTGATATTAGTTACCATGCTACATTTTCTAATCGCTATTGAGCTACTGAGAATAGGATATATAGAATCCTATTAATAGATAGGATAAAAAAAATTCAAATACATAGAAATATATTTGAAAATTTTAACTTTCCAAAATTATTGAAGAAAACAGAAATGTGCTAGTCCTTAAGGAAGTAAATTTTGTATTGATTTTAAAAGCAACTGAACTGACTCAGATGGGTCCATGCTGTTTTCTTAGCCTGTTTCCTCTGTTTATCACTGAGCCACCCACCTTGCTGATTCTGTAAAACAAGATAGCCCACATTCCTCAGGAAGCCTTTGCACACTTAGGTGAATACAGGCAGTGACACTCGAGTATGATAGGAGGCAAGAGTGAGTATAGGGCAGAGGCAGAGGAACTGCTGGCTGGGTTTCAGCATCTGAAAGACCTTAGGAAAATGCTGTTTGTATTGACAGTTGAAGGAAAATAAAATTATGTGAAAGGATCGGTATATATGATGAAAATAAGCATATATGCTTCACAAGACTCTAAAGTTCAACTGACATGATGTGTGTGAAGCCCTTAGCACAGTCTTGTCATATGGCCGGTGCTGAGAAGTGGAAGATTCTGCTGTTGAGATTTATCGTAGTTACAGTTTCTGGCTGTGTATTCCCCTAGCACCTTATGGTGTCACTTACAGTAGCAATTACATGATTGCATTTTAACAATTACATTTACCATTTTCACTCGATTTTAACCAGCTGACATCAGCATTATTTACTTTAAAATTTTAACAGACTGTACGTGTGTATGGATGTATGTGAGTAGGCATGCCTACAGAAGCTATAATAGGGCAAACGTTGACTGTGAACCACCCAGTATGGGTGGTCTGGACTTTCTTATACATCCTTGCATCTTCTGATCACACTGTATTTTCATAGTTTCTCTTCCTTAATCCCTCCATCCTTCCTACCCATCACTTTCATTGCTACACCACAACCCAGCCCTTGCACACCCATGTATGTGAGTGAGTCTGTGTGTGCATGTGTGTGTTAAGTGTGTATGTCTCTGTGTGCACTTTGAAGTGTGTGTATGTTAATGCATGTGTGTAATGTACATCTGTGTGTAAGTGCATGTGCTCATGTATGGAGGCCAGAACTCAGCATCAGGTGACTTCCTTAATTGTTTCTTCACTTTTGTTTTCGAGGTAGTGTCTCTGACTGAGCCTTGGGGCTCATGGACTCAGCTAGACAGGTGATCAGTGAGCCTCAGGAATCTACAAATCTCCATGACAAAAACACTGAGGATACAAGGATGTGTATCCACTCTGCACATTAACAAAAAAAGAAAGAGAGAGGGAGAGAGAGAGAGAGAGAGAGAGAGAGAGAGAGAGAGAGAGAGAGAGAGAGAGAGAGAGAGAGAGAGAACTCATAGGACATTTTATTTTCTCAACTTTAATCAATTGGACAGGACCCATTTCATGGAGGGTAGTGGTATACTGGTGCTGGTGGTCCCGGGTTCCATAAGAAAGCAGGATGAGGAAGCCACCAGCAACAAGGCACTAAGCAGCACCTCTAAAGCCTCTCCATTAGCTCCTGCCTCCAGGTTCCTGTCCTGTTTAACTTCATGTCCTGACTTTCTTCTGTGATGAAGAGTAATGTGGAAGCATTAGCCTTATACATAAACCCTTTTCTCCCCAACTTCTGTTGCTCACAGTGTTTCAACACAGCAGTGATAACCCTAACCTGGACAGAAATAAAATTTGAGAAATCTCTTATTTTTCTTATTAAGTGGTTGTTTTAATTTTTAAATAAAAATGAAATCTAATGCAATCCTTCATCTCCTTAAACTAGGATCACTGCACACAATCCCTAGCACTTACTAAAG
>NW_022196903.1:55974111-55985708 GCF_008632895.1 Mastomys coucha
GGTGGTTGAATCCGTGGGAGCTCTGATGGTACTAGTTAGTTCATATTGTTGTTCGTCCTAAGGGGCTGCAAACCCTTCAGCTCCTTTGGTCCTTTCTCTAACTCCTTCATTAGGGACCCTGTACTCAGTTCAATGGATGGCTGTGAGCCTCTACATCTGTATTAGTCAGGTACTGTCAGAGCCTCTCAGGAGATAGTATATTAGACTGGCTTGTCCTTCCTTCAATCTCTGTTCCATAGTTGGTCTCTGCAACTCCTTCCATGGGTATTTTGTTCCCCCTTTTAAGAAGGAATGAAATGTCCACATTTTGGTCTTCCTTCTTCTTGAGTTTCTTGTGGTTTGTGGGTTGTTCTTCCTGTATTCCAAACTTTTGGGCTAATAACCATTTATCAGAGAGTGCATAGCATGTGTGTTCTTTTGTGACTGGGCTACCTCACTCAGGATGATATTCTCCAGATTCATCCATTTCCCTAAATATTTCATAATTTCATTGTTTTTAATACCTGAGTAGTACTCCATAGTGTAGATGTACCACAATTTCTGTATCTATTCCTCTGTTGAGAGACATCTGGGTTGTTTCCAGTTTCTGCCTATTATAAATAAGGCTGCTATGTACATGGTGGAGCATGTGTCCTTATTACATGTTGGAGCATCTTCTTGGTATATGCCCAGGAGTGGTATAGCTGGGTCCTCCAGTAGAACTATGTTCAATTTCCAGAAGAACCGCCAAACTGATTTCCATAGTGGTTCATACATGAGTTCTAAGGATCATTGTAGCTTGTAGACAGCTGTCTGAGCTGTGATCCTATGCTGTGCAACCTAAGAGGGTTACATCCATCACTACCTTATCTTCCAGTTTACATTAAATAAAATGTCTGTCCAGTATGGCTGTGTAGTTAAATAAATCGAATGTCATCTGTCTGCTGTAAAACCACCCCTCAGACACTCTGTATGTTGTTCAAATTTGGAAAAATTTATAGAATAGTTATTATTTCTAAATCACATTATTTCCCTAGTAGACAACCTTCTGTGTTGATTGAATGGCAAATATATATAGAAAAAAAATAGTAGATTTATTGTGCTTCAAGGGTTTACCTAATTTCTATTTTACATAAATTAATATGAGAACTTATCAACAAGAGCATCCATTCACACCTATAAAAGTGGTGAGTGGAAATGTAGAATATATATTTTTTAATGGAAGGTACCATGAAGTGACTGGATATATCCAAAATAAACCGTGAAACTGTTGATTCCTTGATGGTCTAAGTATCTTATAGTTTTAACAGGCTATACTTTCATCTTCCTCTACAACATTTTCTTCCTCTCCACAAATCAGTTGCCTTTTTTTGTTGCTGAGTCTTCCTTCAAGCAAGTAGCTGTCCCAGCTTCATAAGCAAATATAACTATTTAAGAGTCATTGATTTTGTGGCTATCATAAACTATTTGACTATCTCTGGAAAATGTAATTTATATATCTAAATGAAATATCTGATCATTTGCCAGCTTGCTTTTCTTTATTGTGGCTAATGAAAAGAGAATATTGTCTTCCCAGGTAACCACACTAGTTGTCTTATTCCACTTTCATTTAATTTTACAATACAATAGGGGCAGTCACAAGAAAACACATTCATTTCTCAAAATTGTGGAATCAGGAAGCACAGGTTTGTGGAAGGGATCTAAAGGCAGTTAAGAGAGTCAGAAAGAGCTCCCACTCTAATTGTTAGGAGGCACACATGAAAAACAAGCTGCACATTTGCTAAATCTTTGTAGGGGGACCTCTGCAAGCTCTTTGGTGGTTCAGTCTCTGTGAGTTCCCATAGACCTTGGTTAGTTTACTGTGAAGGTCTTTTTGTGATGTCCTTGACCATTCTGGCTTATTTAATCCTCTGCCCAACTCTTCCAAAGACCCCCTGAGCTCCATCTAATGTTTGGCTGTGTGTCTCTGCATGTTTCCATCAGTTTCTGGATGAAGCCTCTCAGAAGAAAGTTATGCTAGGCATGCTAGTCTGTAAGCATAGCAGAGTATCAGTAATAGTGTCAGGAATTGGCTCTCTCCTGTGTGGTAGGACTCAAGTTGGGTCAATTATTGGTTTGCTATTCCCTTGATCTCTGCTCAATTTTTATCCCTGTACTTCTTGTAGGGCAGGACAATGTTTGGATTCCTTTATCATAGCTAGGCTGCCTTGTATGGCCTCAGTGGGAATGGATGCCGTTAGTCCTGCTTGGACTAGATGTGCCAGGGTAGGTTGATACCCATGGTGTGGAGGCTCTCATTTTCTAAGGAATGGGGTAGGTTTAGGGGTGGGAATTTGAGTAGAGGAGAGAGGGGGCTATGATCAATCTATAAAGTGAATATATAAATAAATTAATGGGGGTAAAAGTTTAAAAATTCCATAATCAAAAACTTTCAGTCTGGAGGCATTCTGAGAGGAACTTCTCCCTATTCAACAGCAGAGGTGTCCCAGAGTAATGTGGAACACTCAGGCCACTTTGTGTTTATCCTTATTTCTGTGAAGCCCTAGTTACTATTTGGGACCTCAGCTCTCATGATGTCATCTATATTCTCATCATTGACTAAGATTCTACTCCCATCTGTTAACTGCAAGAAGTAGAACACCGAGCTTGTAACACATGTCCTTTGGAGAACACTGAAACCAGAGAAAGGGCTGAATGAGGTTAGTCCCAACAGGCGTTTGTAGCAGTCTGATTTAAAATCATGCCTGTGATCACCTCTGTTTACCCATGCTGTTCTAGAGTTTCTCGCTTATTGACTTACCTTTACATGAACAAAACACAAAATATTAATGATCTATTTCTTCCAAGATTTTTGTTTAGTGTAACTTCAGACTTATAATCAGACTTGCTTACTTTGGGAGAAACCATCTGTCCTGCCATGAGGCAGGTCTTTAGAGAGGTCCAAGTGATGACTGTGTCTTCTGTAGGTTACCTTATGGAAGTAGCCTCTATCAGTAGCTTGAGGTGGGCTTATTCTTTATAGGAGTAACAAAAATGTCATCAGGAGATACTATGTGACAGAGATGCCTATATAAACTCTGCCTAGAGTTCTGACCCACAGAACTGAAATAATTAAAATTCACTGGGTTTGAGGATACATTTTTAGCAATCTTGGATACCCAATATAGATTTTATTCTAAGTGTGGGGTGTTGCTACAGCGAAAGTCTAACATGAGGGGTGGTATGGGCTCTGGACAGATTATTAAAAGAATCCTAGTGAAAGTGTACTGTGCCTTAAATAAACTGTTGCTAGATCAATTATAGTCTTTAATAGGCTGCTGTTCAGGTCTTGTGTAAATGTTAAGTTTGTCATGTTTGAAAGTAGAGAAGGGAAAAAAAAATCCTTATTTCACAGTGTCCTTCACAGTGAATTTTAACAGCATTTTTGTTGGAAGAAAAATGAAAAAGAATGCTCAACAGACTAGATATACTTTAAGAGATGTCTCAGCAGAGTCAAGAAGATACCACCTGGTTTCTCCTAGTACTGTGTTGTAGAATCCAGGAATAAGGAGGACATTTAGAGGAAGAATTGTTAAGCAAAAAGGACTTAGTTACAGTGATTGCTTCTCTAAGAATCTATGATGTTTGAGAATTGGCTGTGAGCAAAGATCACATCTAAATTGCTTCCAAGAAATATAAGGATGAAAGCAGAGACATGACGATAAAACTTTTCATTAAGACCTCATAAAAAAATGCTGGCAGCTCAAAGCCCTTACAAAACTGAAGAATTGACACTCTACCCCCACCACACCCCCACCTCCCACATACCAGCATGACCTCTGAGATTTCATTATAGCTTCAGGATAGCATTACTGGTTTAGCATGACTGTGGGATCCCAGAAGAGAGAATAGTTTATCTCTGTAGACTCATGAATGTGGCTTTTGTGAAACGACTTAAATTCCAGGATGACCTATAAGAGACTTATGAAATGCTTAAAGGCTATATTTGCAGAAATGCCACCTTGACAGAGGGGACTGGAAACAACTGAAATTAAAGAGCTTCCCCCACCCTGAGTTCTACTGCAGAGCCAGAGGAAGCTAGGCAGGGGAATAATGACTCCGAGAGCAGAATCCTACCTCAGCAGGTAAACCCAACAGTTACAGGAATTCTGCTTCATTTCTTTTTTGGTAAAATAATTTTTTTATTACATATTCACTTTACATCCCACTCAGTGCTTCTTTCCTGGGTAAGCCCTTCCACAATCCTTCTCCCAATTCTCCTTCCCTTCTCCTCTGCACTGGTGGTGCCCCCTGGCTATGCCCCCATCAATAGCACATCAAGTCTCTGCCAGACTAGGTGCATCCTTTCCTACTAAGGCCAGACAAGGCAGCCCAACTAGAAGAACATATCTCACATACAGGTACAGGCAAAAGGTTTTAGGATAGCCCCCATTCCAGTTGTTCAGGACCCACATGAAGACCAAACTGGACATCAGCTACATGTAAGTAGGGAGGCCTAGGTCTAGCCTGTGTATGTTCTTTAGTTGGTGGTTCAGACTCTAAGAGCCCCAAGGGTCCAGGTTAGCTGACTCTGTTGGTCTTCCTTTGGAATTCCTATCACCTTCAGGTCCCAAAATCTTTCCCCTATTTTTCTATAAGAGTCCCCAAGCTCCATCTACTGTTTGGCTTGAAGGTGTCTGCATCTGTCTGAATCAGCTGCTGGGAGGAGCCTCTCAGAAGACAGCAATTCTAGACTCCTGTCTGCAAGCATAGAAGAGTGTCATTAATATTGTCAGGGATTCATATGGGTCTCAAGTTTGGCCAGTTTTACTTCAATCTCTGCTCTATTCCCCATCCCTGAATTTCTTGTAGACAGGATAAAATTTGGGTCAGAAGTTTTATGAGTGGCTTAATGTCCTTATCATTCCACTGGGGTTTCTACCTGGTTAGAGTAAGTGGCCACTTCAGGTTCTATATCCCCAATGCTGTGATTTACAACTAAGGACACCCCCATTGATGCTTTGGCACCTCTCCTATCCCAGGTCTCAATCACAACCTGGAGATGCTCCCCACCTCTCCACCCACATCAGTTGCAGATTTCCATTCATTCTGGCCATCTCTCCTGTCTCTCCCCACCTTTTCCTGACTGCCCCATTCCCTCCCCACCCCCTCTTCCACTCTGTTCCTTCCCTCCATCTACCTCTTATGACTATTTAATTCCCTCCTCTAAGTGAGATTCAAGCATTCTTGCTTGTACCTTCCTTCTTATTTAGCTTATTTGGGTCTGTGGAATATAGCATGGGTATCTACTATTTTATCCTTTATATTGACTTTTAAAGCAATATGTATGATCATATCCTTTTGGGACTGGGTTACGTCATTCAGGATGATCTTCTCAAGTTACATTCATTTATAACTTGATACAAATTTACATCTTTGTTTTTAATAGCTGAATAGTATTCCACTGTGTAGATGTACCACATTTTCTTTATCCATTCTCCAGTTGAGGGACATCATCATCTCATTAGATACTTAAAAAAGTCTTTGATTAAATCCAATATCATTTCATGTTAAATGATAAAAGTATTAGAAAGATACGGGATACAAGGCACATACCTAAACATACTCAAAGCAATATACCAATATCAATATACCAAGCAATATCAAGCCAGTAGCCAACATCAAACTAAATGGAGAGAAACTTAAAGCAATTCCACTAAAATCAGGGACAAGACGAGGCTACTCACTCTCTCGCTCTCTATCTTTTCAATATAGTGCTTCAAGTTGTAGCCAGAGAAATAATACACTAAAGGAGATTAAGGATAACTTGGAAAAGAAGTCAAATAATCATTATTTGTAAATAGCATATTAGTATACGTAAGCAACCCCAAAAATTTGAACAAAGAACTCCCACAGATGATAAACACCTTCAGCAAAGTAGCTTGATATAAAATTAAATCAAAGCAATCAGTAGCCTTCCTTTATACAAATGATAACCAGGCTGAGAAGGAAATTAGAGAAACAACACCCTTTACACTAACCATGAATAATATAAAATATCTTGATGTCACCCTTTATAATAGCCACAAATTATATCTTGATGTAGTTCTAGCCAATCGAGTGAAAGATCAGTACAACAAGAACTTCAAGTCCTTAAAGAAAAACTGAAGAAGATATTAGAAGATGGAAAGATCTACCATGCTCGTGGATTGGTAGGATTAACATAATGAAAATGACCATCTTACTAAAAGCAACTTCCTTCATCTTCTTCATCTTATGTGCAACATTGTGTGATAGGACATCCAAGTTGCTGCAGCCCAGTGGTTTCTGGATGTCTGCATCATCGGTATCACTTTATTGTGTTTTGGGTGTTTGGAGACTCAATAGTTATCTACTCCAGACCAACAAGAACTTATTCAACATGTAATGAAAATATTCCAGGTCTTATAGCTATGGTTGGACTCATAACTATAGTTGTTCTTGACTGAAACAATGAGAATAAGCACTTTTAAAAAACACTGAAATGTTAATCTTAGGGGAATGTGGTAGTTGATGTATTTTATGTGTAAAGAGCTATTATATGTTGGAGGCCAGTAACTGTGTGGTGATCTTAAATTTTGCCTCAGTGTAGGACTTTGAGTATTGGTTACATATGTTGACTTGTTTCAAATGGACTGGCTACACCAAAAGTGCTATGTCACTTCTGAGATTAAGTTGTAAAAGGCTGAAGCTTTTGTCTTCCATACTTATTGAATGATTTATTTGGTGTGTGTGTGTGTGTGTGTGTGTGTGTGTGTGTGTGTGTGTGTGTGTGTGTGTGTGTTGGGGCTGCTTTCATTTAAATCACCCTGTGATGAACCTAGTATTTCAGCTTGCAATAGGACTTTTAGCTTCATGCAGTCTATAGGAAAGAAGGCTATCACACTCCCTTAATGTTTAATTACAAATTTAGGACCTTAGGTTCCAATATCCTAGCCCTATAGAAGTTGTATTGAGGTGCAAATTTGTGTTCCATCTAACTTACTATGCAGACTGATAATTAATATACCACTCATCAAATGTTTGCTCCAAATATATATGAATAATATATTAATATAAAAACTTTAGTTAAAATTTGAAAACAAAGGTCTTATACTTTCCTAATTTCTGCATTTACTCCAGCTATGCATTTACATCTGAAACTTGAGGCCTCCTGTGAGAGAGATCATCAAACATTTATCATTTGGTCTGAGTTACCTTAATTAATATATTTTCTAGTTCTATCAATTTACCTGCAATGTTCATTATGTGATTTTTCTTTAAAGCTGAATAGTATTTTATAGTGTATATGTTCCACATTTTCATTATCTGTTTGTTGCTTGGAGGATATTTAGATATTTGCCAAGGCAAATGAAGAAAAGCCTATGAGTTTTCAACCTTACATAAGAAATTATAAGCAACTAAGGAATGCAGAGTGAGGAAATAATCTTTCCCAGAGAAGAGTATAGTGATTAGTTATCCAAAATGACATGGTCAACCTTAAAAACATACAAACAATTGTATATAAATATAGAATGACCACCTTGTATTTAAGAATATATATATATGTATATGTATATATATATATGAATATATGTATGCAACAACAATTAAAAATGGGGCCCTGCATTTGAAAAAGAGCAAGGAGAACTATACGAGATGTGTGGAGGGAGGAAATGAAAGGGAGATGTTTTGCAATTATATTATAATCTCAAAAAATTATGATAGGAAAAAAACTGAAAATAAAGGATATATAAGGATTCTATTTTTGAGTCTGAATCAGAGATAATTCAGATCAATAGTTCAACACTAATATGAAAGGGATGAGCTATTGGGTAATAATTTGATGGTATACTTAAGTGTGGGGGAAAGCTAAAATCCAGTTATATGTCTTATATCAGCTGAATGGACCTTTCCACAGAGGGTGCCATGCACTGCACTAAACATTGTCCTCATTTCTCCCTGTCTGCTGGGCTCCCTGCTTCCATTTTCCTAGAACAGTTATTAACATTTGCTCTCACACTCTGTTGCTACATTTTTATTTCTCTTCACAACATCATTATTTTTCTTTCACACATATATACACTTGTCACAGTACAAAGACATGTCAATGACAAAAGAAACAAGTCTGAGTTACTGATATAACCAAAATTATAGGGCCAAACAGAACTCTATACCCAGTAGTCTAGTACGAGTCTGAATTGAGCAAGCCACTTGACAGTATTATAAATGAAGTTTTCCTCATATTGGTTAGAGAACAATTTTTGATGATTAGGATTTATTTTCTAGATGAATATTAAATAAAATTATTTGTTTTTCCATATATTCAGAATTCTGATTAACTTTCAAGTACCAACTATCTTTTAATGAGACTACTTTTGCTACTATTAATACAGCTATTAAAATTTAATGTTGTATTCAACCTTTAATATGGCTGTCTTAAAGTATCTACTCTGCTAATATTTATGTAAATTATTATCACTCACCTTTTGTTTGTTTTGTGTCTGAGATGAAATAACCATGTCATATCTAGAAGGCACAAGCTCACAGCAGACTTTCTGGTCCTATGGACCTATAATGCCCAGGGATTAAGCCCTACAGATAACAGACCAGTGAATGGCAGCAACCACATTTTGGCCAGCCTGGGATTCTAGCCTTTTGATCCATGTTTATACTAGAGTTTGCTTCCTGATAATGAAGGTGAGTTATTTTTAATTTCTAAAGGAATCTTATCTATAAGTTTTTTTTACTCTAAGACTATTAGTTTCATTTCTTACATTTATCAATACATTTTATGGAAATGAAATATATTTGCCTTAAATTATTAATTTTTACATATGCTAAGTGGTAACTGTGTTTTTAGTGATTTGATAGTCACATCTATTTCTCTGGAAGAGTCAACAGAGGTTTTTGTTATCAAATGCTTATTAAAATATTTTCATTAAATAACTCTAATAATTCATCAGTTTTAAACTCATGTTAGGAAATTAAAAGTCTATTATTTCATTACTTTTTCCTCCAACTACAGATACACTAAAACAGTGTCACTGAGCAAAACACATGAGTAGAAATTTCCTGTCAGTAAAAAACAGAGAAGTAGAACAACACAAATTTTAAGAAAAGAACAAAATGGCACCAAATGGGATCAAGAGTACTGGGACAAGCCCTGCTTCACAAGATGGTTGAGCAATCTGAGGAGATGCAGCTCCGTGGCAGTTTCACTGTTCCTGGCATTGGCCTGGAAATTAGGCTTTCTCTCTCAACCCAGCAGACTCTTTGATTTTCTTCTGTATAGCTTGTGGTGGTTTACCTTAATTCTGGCTGCTGTTTCATTACTGCCATAGCTGACACGGGTGCCATTGCTGATGCTAATGCTTTAGTGCATTGCCGTGGGTCCTTCATAGGGATGAATTGTGTAGTAGGTATTAAACTTGACTGCATGTCCCCCTCGTTATGAGGTCTGACTCAGTATCAATGGTACTCAGTCTATAGCAAGAATTTATCTATTTGTACAACCAGATTGTTCTATCAAAAACATCTACTCTAAAATAAGAAAAATATTTTTATTTAGACATGTTGGTCCATGAGAAAGTATATAGTATAATCAAATATCAAACTATCAATACATTATTAAATAATTTTTATAATTTCTTACATATTATCTAAGGACATCTATGAAAATGCAAGTTTCATTATATTTCATTATAAATATATTGGATATATTTTAAAATTTATATATCATAATGTATTTAAAAATGTCGTAAAATGAGTTAGAAAATGTGATAAAACTCAGATTAATTAATATTTATTATAGTATAAATGTGGTGTTGGCAAGTAATGGTTGAAGGCTATGTTTAACATGTCTATTATTTACAGTTGACAATCCTCCACATGATAAATCTAAACTTTCTCTGGATAAATGACTCATGTAACTCAGACTCTATGCTGGAACAAGAGGCAAATAATTCTGTGTTTCTGTGAGACTGAAAATGAAATAGAAGTTTCCAAGAGATATCAATCAATCACCTGATTGCTCTCCACTGGGAAACATTTCCATGCATGGGCTTAAGCTACTGTAACATTCAGGCATTGGAGCTGCAGCGTAACCAATAAAATGAAACCTCAAATCATCTTCCAATCTCAAGAACATTCTGGCAGAATTACTGTGACTTGTCTGAGGAAATTGATTTCCTCTTAAAGAAAAACATGCTTTCCTTATTGTGTTAAAAATGATTTTTATCTATTAAGTGTCTTTTCTTCTGAATATCATTCTCTTTTATGACACAAAAGTAAAAAAAAATGTTCTTTTCCTCTCAATTTTTATATTCTGTTTTATCAAGTGATCAATAATCCAAATAGCTAACAAAATGAAGCCTAACCTGGAAGGAGTAACGTTTAAAAACAAATACAAAATGGGCAAACAGCAGTGGCAGTGCTCATCTGTGTCCTAATGTGAGTCATGTGGGCTGTGTGATTCCCTGCAGCAAAAGCCATTGATGGTGGACTTGCATGATGATCACTGCAAGACAGGACAGTACATTATGATTCTTCAGTGTGTCCTCTGGTGCTAGTTTATGAATATTTTTCTTTGGATTTTTTTTCTTTTCACCTCAAAGTCTACCTGTATAGTCCAGGCTGCCCTCAAGCTGAAATCCTTTTGTCACTGATTCTCAGGTACTGGGATTGCAAACCTACAATGTAATTTTAGAAGATAATAGGAAACTCCATGCAAGGAACATTGGTGAAACTCCATATTTAGAATTCTAAACTGAGGCATTTTTTATTGAGGCACATTCTGCTTAGGTTCCTTTGTTTGTTCTTGTTTCTCCAGACCACTCAAACATATGTGTTGTATGTGTGCACATGCATATATGCATACATGTACTCACATGTGTATGTATATATGCTCAATGGAAAAAGAGTTGCTGGTATTTTTTATCTGCTCCTTAATTGTACCTTGGAATTGAATTAGTGTTGTAGAATATGGGAGGTCATAAATTGAGGCCATTCAGAGACTGTCCCCAACTGGGGATTCATCCCATATACAGTCACCAAACCCAAACATTATGATGGATACCAAGAAGTGCTTTCTGACAGGAGCCTGATATAGCTGTCTCCTGCGAGCTCTGTCAGAGCCCGACAAATACAGAGGCAGATGCTTGCAGTCAACCATTGGACTGAGCATGGGGTCCCCAGTGGAGGAGTTAGAGAAAGGACTGAAGGAGCTGAAGGCATTTGTAACCCACAGGAAGAGCAAAAATTTCAACCAACCAGATCCCCCCAGACCTCCCAGGGACTAAGCAACCAACCAAAGAGTACACATGGCTCCAACAGCATATGTAACAGAGGATGGCTTTGTAGGGCATCAATGGGAAGAGAGGCCCTTTGTATTGGGAAGATTTCATGCACCAGTGTAGGGGAATGTCAGGGAAGAGAGACAGGACTGGGTGGACAAGTGGGGAAGCACTCTTATGGAAACAGGAAGAAGGGGAATGGCATAGGGTCTTTCCAGAGGGCAAACCAGGAAAGAGGATAACATTTAAAATGTAAATAGGGAATTCTTTGTTTAGCTCTGTACCCCATTTTTTAATAGGGTTATTTGGTTCTCTGGTGTCTAACTT
>NW_022196903.1:55986032-55986187 GCF_008632895.1 Mastomys coucha
AGAGCAGAAGCTATTGGTGTTCTCTTTATGAAGTTTTCCCCTGTGCCTATTTGCTCGAGGTTCTTCCCTACTTCCTCTTCCATTAGCTTCAGTGTATCTGCTTTGATGTGGAGGTCCCTGATCCACTTGGACTTGAGCTTTGTACAAGGAGAAAG
>NW_022196903.1:55986825-55987290 GCF_008632895.1 Mastomys coucha
CAAATAGTGATAATTTGACTTCTTCCTTTCCAATTCATATCCCCTTGATCTCCTTTTGTTGCCTAATTTCTCTGGCTAGGACTTCAAATACAATATTGAATAGACACCAGAGAACCAAATAACCCTATTAAAAAATGGGGTACAGAGCTAAACAAAGAATTCTCAATTGATGAACACCAAATGGCTGAGAAGCACCTAAAGAAATGTTCAACATCCTTAGTCATCAGGGAAATGCAAATCAAAACAACCCTGAGATTTCACCTCACACCAGTCAGAATGGCTAGGATAAAAAGCTCAGGTGATAGCAGATGCTGGAGAGGTTGTGGAGAAGGAGGAACATTACTTCATTGCGGGTGGGATTGCAAACTGGTACAACCATTCTGGAAATCAGCTTGGCGGTTCCTCCGGAAATTGGACATAGTTCTACTGGAGGATCCAGCTATACCACTCCTGGGCATATACCCA
>NW_022196903.1:55987861-56013914 GCF_008632895.1 Mastomys coucha
TTTTTGGAGGGGAAACTGGGAATGGAGAAATTTACATGTAAATAAAGAAAATATCTAGAAGAAAAAAATGTAAATAAATAAAATATCCAAAAGAGAAAAAATGAAAAAGAAAAAAAAGTAAAATGAGAACATTTTCTGTTTATATTTCACATATTCAGAAGGATAACTAACTGTGGAAAGGGTGTGCTTATAAAAGTAAATTTTAAACTGGGTTGTGAGGATTCAAACAATTATCAGTATATGGAAAAAGGCAATCACATTATTTCTTGACCAGTAAAGTGGTAGCATGCGTCTTAAACATTCTTAATAGTAAAATCTTCATGGTAAAGTAAGATTTGGAAGCCTAAATCAATCTTATAACTGTAAGATCATTTTTATTTTTTGGCCTTGGAAAAATATATTTTACTGCTGTGAGTTTATTGAAAAGAAGGACATGGCCAATTTCCCTTGGATAGATAAGGCATTGCTCATCTCATCAGGCTTACCATGTAGATTGACTTCCCAAAGATTGCCACGTGATTGTTCTTATCTTTTCAGAGATTTGTGCATCTTTGCCTTATCTTTGAGAGTAGTGATGGATAAGAAGTGCCTCCAGAAGAATGTCTTTGTTGAGCAGATTAATTATCATTTTATGAAAATACATGGAATCACTGAAAAAAAATTATGTCGACATTTATGGATAGACAACACACATTGAACACTTTGAAGTATAATTATAGATTTATACCCAGTACAACACAAGAATATGATGTCATATTACATTTTGCATATTCCTCTACAATATAAGTTGACCTGATAAATTGCTCTCTGCTGGGTGCCACCATGTCCATCTATTCTCTTCCCTCTGTGTTGCGTACAATTGCTTTTACTTACACTGGTTAATGAAAAGTTTTTCAAATCAAGTCTGATTAGTGCTCTGATGTTTTCCAGGCATGCCTGGTGATGAGCCTGGCATATGAAACAATTTCCTACAGTTATAAAACTAATTAAAGTGGGCAGTCATCCACATACCACTTTGAATGAATTATAATAAGTTCATCAATCTCACTCACTTTTATTCCAAAAAGTCCATTGGTAGGAATTGTAACAGTGAGCTTCTCAACTTAAAACAATCACAGAGTCAAAATGACTACAGTTTCAAGCTCAAAGTTACAGATTGCTGTAGCTGTCAATGTCTTAAATAAAATGTTAAGCTTCCATACTCCTTCCTCTCAGATTATTTATCATTTTCTGTTTCATTTTTCTTATACTTGATTTTATGAAGAAAAATAATTCATTATGAAATAGCTTAAGCATCTCAAAGACTAAAATTGAGTGAGCCCACTCACATCCCTCCTAGAGATCATGAAAAAGATGATGATTGAGTGCTTGAGATCAAGTGGTAAAAATGCAGCCTGGTTCTTCTCCAGAGAAAGTGCTGTGTTTCTTTTAAAATGTTGAAATATAATGATAATTTTCATTAATGTTTATATACCTCTTTCAGGTATATGATCATACAGCATAAGTATTGTTCCATTCAACTGCCAGTAGTTTTGCAATGTATAACAATATTCTAAGGATAGTTTTAGAGTCAAAGAGATGTGATTGTTTAAGTGTTAAATATGGCAAGAAAACATAACCTATGATGATTGCAATTTTGCATTCATTATAATTAATATTTTCAGAAGCTGACACTTTATGAAGACAATCAGTATAATTATGACATATGCTTGAATTTCTTCTGGAAAAGTGGGTTATACATACATACACTTCAAAATTAGCAGAGATTAATGGTAATGAGTTATCTACCAAGGGGTGTGCTTAGATTCAGTTGACCTGACTACAGCATATATCTGGAATACAAGTCCAAGTTTGCCCCTGATCTATCCAATACCTAAAATCCTAAGAGAGGTGTACCATGTCTTGATACAGTTTTCTCCAGAGATATGTCTGACATTCTTGACACTAGAATAAGTTAAAGCAAGTTTGTTGTACTTTGATGAATTTGCTTTTATTCTGACCACTAGCTAAGCCCCCTCTTTCTGAGAAAACCTCAGGCTTCCTCTGATATCACCATTGCCCATGAACCTACTTAAAATTCCCATTACATTTGTCTCATGGTATCCAATATTCATATTAGGATTAAATTTTTCTGAAATAAAGTAGTGACACTTGAGCATATGTATATAATATCAACAAAATTATGAATATAGCTGAATTTTAGCCACTATTTTATTCTTAATATTTTTTATTTTGTGATTAGTAGGTGTTTAATAATCTGCCACATATCACTCAGTGTAAGGTCACCAGTCTCTGATGGCCATCACTTTTCCCTGCCTATGATGATAAGTTGCTTAGTCTTGTGGATAACTAAGGGCCATGTTTCAGTACAGTCTTACTTTGCATCAATCTCTATTCCATTGAGAGAGTAGTTCACAGGAAATTTAATGAAGTGAAAGTATTTAAAAACTCGGGATGTCAGTCTTGAGCCATCTGTTACAGAATGAAGAAAGTATATCTGACAGTAAATTCGGTATTATAAAGATATTGAATACAAAACTTAACAATTTTGTATTATATAGAGAAGTAATGTCTCCTTATAATTTTAGTATAGACCAAGTCTTTGAAATTACAGACATAAATTTTGTGCCACAAAGTCTTGCTGCTAAGTTATCACTAACCAGCTTCATTATCTGAACTTGACACACCATCTCTTTGTTGCTAAGAGCCACAACTGGCACAGTGATGAACAGAAGACTAAAGGTTGTTATTCTTCCTATTAGAAGCAAATTATATCTCAAATATAATAGAAAATTATACAAAAGCCTTTGGAAACTTTTCTAAGTTTATGTTGATCTTATTTTGAATGATTGTTTCTTGAAAAAAATACTATATTTGAAAAAGTATATACTCTCTCTCTATACACACACACACACACACACATACACAGAGAGAGAGAGAGGGGAGAGAGAGAAAGAGGGGGGGCGCACACATAGCTAGTATGTGATGGGAAAAATTGGTAGTAGTCTTTGGTGTTAAAATCCTGGATTAGAGACATGGTTTAGTGGTTAAGAACACTTGTTTCTCTTGTAGAGGACATGGGTTCAGTTCCCAGATTCCATATGGTAACTCACAAGTGGCTTTGACTCCAGTATCACTTATTTAAACAACATATCACCATTATCTGGCAGAAGATAGGCATTCAAAAATCTCTGTGTATAACTTTAAGAAAAAAATTAATTCATTTGAGCAATAAAATTGGCAAACTTACAATGCTTTCAATGAACTCTTGACACGCCTATTCCCTTCCCGTCGCCTTCAATCAGTTTACTAACTTCAAGTAACTATTTCAACATTCATCACATAGAATTTAAATACTGGGCTTTGATGTCATTGACACAGGTTCAGATGAAAACACTATTGTGTTTCCCTATGCATAAGACTTAACTGGGCTATTTTTGTAGATATGTTTCTATTTCTCTGAGTATTACCCTTTTTTAACTTTTGAGATTATAATTTAATTACATTTCTACCTTCCTGTCCCTCCCCACAAAAGGCTCCTGTAAATACCTCCATGTTCTTCTTCAAATTCATGGCCTCATTTTTTAAACTAATTGCTATTGCATGCATATATAGATAGACACATATGTATGACTTATACATGAATATAGTATATGTATGTATATATACATATACATATGTATGTATATATACATATACATATGTATGTATATATAAGTAAATGTATCATGTTTAGTCCATGTAATGCTACCTGTATGTGTATTTTCAGAGCTCACAGTTGGGCACTGAACAACCAGTTGGTATGTTTTCCCTTGGGAATACCATATTTTCTGTTCCCAGCTGTACTCAGTCACCTATAATTCTTTTAGTTGTGTCAAATTCTTGTGTGCTTTCTTTATATAGTTTTGGCATTCATATTTGTGCAAAATGCATACTAATATGTAGGTAACATGCAGTTTTTTTGTAACTCTAAATTAAAACATCTTTAAACACTTAAGAATACTTTGTATATTACTAATGTGGAATAAAATTGGCACTATATCAAATTTGATTCATTAGACACCATACACATACAGACCTAATACTCCAGAGTTCTGAAAGATTTGGTGCAGGCTTTACACATTTACAACATTAAGTTCTCAATACTTGATCACAGAATACTCTTTCATTACTCAGGTTAATTAAGGGTTAATAAAATAATGCATCTAAAATATCTCACATAGAATAAAATCAAATGAGTATTAAGTTGATCCATTTAAAAATATTTTACTTTTCCTTTAAATTTTCACCTTTCTATTTAATTTAATATCTGGGAATTTGAAAGAAGAGAAGTCATTTCCTCTTGACTGAATTCATTTATTGAACTGTTTTCGTATACTTCTCTCAAAACTATAACCACTATTTTTGCCTGAGAACCATATAACTCAAATGTTATCATTCTGCTTAAGGTTACTACTGAAAGCAAGGTAAATTCAGGCCTAGCAAAAGTTAATTTGTTGAATCTGTGCTTTAAATACCAGTGGCAATTTGAAGAATATTTGCACTGTATTTCTTTTTACAAAAAGTGTCTGAATACACAGAAGTACAAGTCTATGGCAATGAAAGTATGCCATAGAAGAGGAATTTGAAAGTGGACAGTACAGAAGTGAAGGAAGACTGCTAGAAAACTTGCTATGAACATTTCTAAGAGACAAAATTTGTTGTAACTGAGCTTGCCAACAAATTACAATATGCTACTGGAATCTACAGGAAACCTAAAGAACCAAAGGGCATACATATATGTTAAAGACAAAATCTATCATGTTCTAAATGAACATTCCAGATGACTTGTCTTCCTGTACCTTCCTGTGTGTTAGGAAAGGAACAGTGTCTGCAGTGAAGCAAGTGACCTGCAGGTAGTGCTATAAAGCTGGACGAAGCCTCCCTCTCTTCAGATTCCTAGTCCCTAAGAAATGAGGCAAAGACCTTATTGGTTGTCTTTTTAAAAGTATTTATTAAGCTACATTAAATTAATTTGCTATGTAGTTAGAGATGAAGTTGCTACTGAGGGCCCACATGCTAAAAGTGTGGTCCCTAGCCTATGACACCCTTTGCAGGTGGTGACCCTTCATGAGCTGATATCTAGAAGAAAGTTTTTAGGTTACAGAAAACAAGGACTCAAAAGAGATTGTGAAACTCTAGTTTCAGTGTTCCCACACACACCCCTCCTGGATTTCGAGGGTGGGCTGTAACACATGCTGTGTGCTGCTTACCCAGCATGTCTATAGCAGACATCATGTTAGTGGTCTCTCCTGTTCCCTTAGATTCTCTGCTTTAACCTCTCCTTTATTACTGAGCCCACCAGATGAAAAACAGTTGTCATTTTCTGGAAGCTCAAGTGGGATCCTGTGACTTAGTCATGAATATAGACTGACAATAAGTTACTTCAGGTACTTTTTATGGTAATAGGAAGCTAACTAACATATCTGTTCTTATGTCATTTGAAATCAAGGAATATTAATAACTTGTAAAATGTCAGTTTAGAGAGTAGGATATTTTTCTACAGTACTTGTGCCCATAAATCAGTCAAGTAGAGTCAGAACTCTCAGCCTGTGTAAATGAACTTTGATAAGGTCACTTCTTTCCTCCAGTATTGCCTTCTCCTTGGGGCCTTCTCTTTTCTTTGGTAGCATTTTCATTGTCCTTCCTCCCCACCATGCAGTACCTTGCAGATGGATAGGCTGGCCCCACAGCAGTCATAGTGCATTGTGATTGTTACTTCTACACTAAGCATCTTTCCCTTGCTTTGAATGTTCCTTTTGCCTTACACATGATTGCCATAGTTAATGTTTTCTTCTTGTACCACTATACTATGATAGCTCTTCTTTTACCACTATTGTATTATACTAATCCTTTAGAACTCATCTATAGGCCATAATTGTTCCATTATATTAACATCTGCCAAAGTTTTACAAAAAGTCTTTTGAGGTAGCCATATAAACACCCATTTTATCCTAAAGGCATTGTCTACTAGCTAGCATACAATATCCACTTATTCCTGCATGCTTTGGTCAATGAAAGGAATGTCAACTATGAGCACTGAGAGCACACACCTATGACAGACTTCCTTCATATTTTGCTTACATCTCTATGAAGCAGACCTCAGAATGCCTGACTCTCTCCACAGACACTTGCCCTTAACACTGAAACCTATTTGATATTTTCTTTCTTTTTTTAATTGTCTTTAATCATTTATCCTCACTCCTCTTCTTCCCTATGACAGTTCCTCATCACATTCTTCCTCCACCTCCAGTCTCCAAGAGAATATCCTCCACACCACACACCCTACCACACCCTGCCAGGCCTCCCCACTTACTCCCCCTCAAGTCTCTCAAGGGTTATATGCATCTTTTCTCACTGAGGCCAGACCAGGCAATCTTCTGCTGTGTTTGTGTCAGGGTTGATTTTTCAATAGAAGTCAGGGTATAGTCATGTGACCCAGTTCTGAACACTGAAATTTGGGGGATGATTCTAAATATGATAAAGAAGATACAGTGTGAAAAAAACTACCCTCACTATTAGGTACAAATGAATGAAAACACAGAAGCAGAGGGATGGGAGATGGGATAAGGGGCTTTTGGAGAGGAAACCAGGAAAGGGGATAACATTTGAAATATAAATAAATGAAATATCCAATAAAAAAGAAAACATGATTTGGCATACCAGTTTTGAAACAATGAAGAGTTTTAGATATTTATTTTGATAGAGAATTTATATATATATATAGATTCCATGACACTTGACTTTCCCAAAAACTTTGATTTATTTTGTTAAACTAGCTCTCTTATTTGTTTTTTTTTCTATTCTGTTATTTTTCCAAGAGAGTTGCAGATGAGAATTCCCCCAAATGTTTGAGACTATAGCATCCTTGTAAGGTTCTGAACTACAATAACCTACAGAATGCTCCAGCTTCTCAATGATCTCATCATAATGCAAAGTAAGGCCAGAAGCCCAAGAAGATATTTGTGTTCCTGCATTTGTAAGGTATGCATTCATGAATTCTTAGTATATTCCTGGTCTGATGGAATCCTAGGATGTACATGCAGGTTAACTACCCTGATATATTCAGAAGTGGAGATAAGAGACAAGAGAGAACTAACTTCTTTCTATCGAGGCAATTTAGTATGAAGTAGAAAGGAGTAGACAAAACAAACAAACAAATAAAAAACAAAAACAAAAACAATGGACATTGTTATATATCTGTTTTCCTCCTGGATCCAAGCTCTCAGAATAACAATTTTGAGAGTTAAAATATATTTACAAATATCTTGGACAAGTAACCTTGGCTGGTTCCCAGATTAGGTTGTAACTTAATAACCTGTTTGTTCTGATGTAAGTTTTGCCATGTGACTGGTTACCTCTGATCAAGTTTAATGTATTTATCCACTCTCATGTTCTGCGCCAATCTCCCTACACCTGGATCTCTCCCATAATCCTTTCTTCCTACCAGATGTCCCTCTTCCATCCTTTCCTATAGGCTATAGGTTTCTCTATTGACAAGTGATGCATTCATAAAATACACAAGATATTCTTCTCACAATCTCTGCCTTTTGTTCAGCAAATGCTTCTTTTCCTTAAAATAGTAAACTATATACAATATTAACAAATATGAAAACTATTAGGTAAGATTTACATTCATATGTCCAGTCTTTAAGTATCTTTGGCAAATTAGGAGAAAGCACTCTACTATCTATCCTATCTTGGTGAGTTCAGAATTCTGTACTTAAATCACTTTCTATCATCACTTTCATTACTAACTTAAAAGCATCTTCTTAGACCTAAGAATGTCTACTTTTTAAATACTAAACAATTTAAGCTTGTATGTGAGACTACTATCTAGTCTTCAATCCTATCAGAGAGTTAAGAAGAAATAAATGTTATCTGAGTATGCAGGAAATATGGGCAAGAGGCTTTCAAAGCTATAGAAATTACAAAAAAAAATGGCTGCCTGAACAGTTCCCCAAAATTCTTCTATGATACTGGAGTGAGCATCTATCTTCAGCCTCTGGCCCGGAGTATCTAACCAGCCTTTCTGTGAAGCAGGCATTATGAAGGACTTGCCTATCTTGTCCTTGCAAAGCTTGGGAACTGACTTCCCTGGGTCTATGTTTATCTGTTTTCAACAGCATACTTTCAGCACTTGAAGCAAGGGCAGTTTCTTGCCAAATGGTAGCTTGTCACATTTGAAGCAAACCCAATAAGGAAATTCTTCATTGATCATCATCTTCTTTGAAGTAAAATGGAGTTGCTTCTAGAGTAGAAATGTTTCATTATCAGTAAAACCTTAAAATATTATATCTGTAAACGCCAAATTCTTTTGCTCTCTGAGGGTTTTCGAAACTTTCTATCTATACCACATCTGAATAGGCAAATGTTGCTTGTTTACAGCTAATTAATATTTGCTCAACCTAGGAAAGTTATTTTTCGTGATTAAACTAGTAAAGTATATAAGATGACTATGAGCTTGATTGACTAATTATTAACTGGCATTACTTAACAATCTTAAACAGTTTGTAATAGCAGCTTATAAAGGACTGGAACTAAATGTTATAATTTTTAAATGAGCTGCATAGGTTCAATATCTTACACAAAGATTTAAATGTAATATATAGTATGTTGTAAGAAAATAACTTTAAGTTTCCATATCACTCCATAAAGACCCATGCCAATATAACATGGGCTTATAGACTGTGTTTTTTGTTTAAAAGTAGATTCAATCTACCATTTTTCCTATCATTTCTATATTATTCCTATATTCCCCCTCTTCTCTTTTTAACAACCCCCCTATATAAAACTAAATCAAGGATAACAAAAAGAAAAGGAGAGAAATCTCTGAGTCTAACCTCCTATGCCTTGTTTTCTCCCTGATTAAGACCACTTAAAAATTTGCAACCAACTGGCCTAAACCGCAACAAACATTCATAAATCACTGAAGGATCAAAAAACCATTCACTCTGCCTTTTGGGAATGGTACTACATTCTTTTAAAATTTCTTCCTGTTGATTTTGGGGCATAGTTTTTCTTTTGTGGGGCAAAGTAAATGGGTACATAATCAAGTCTTAAGAAAGCTGGCTGTTGCATTTATTGTCCTGTCTTTATGAGCTGTGAAAATGCAGGCTTACATGAAGTACTGATTGGAATAGTATGAAAGGCTGGACCAAGTAAGCTAACTTCTTTGAGGTTTTCCTGGAAGTAAGATTTGGTGAAACTACAATGGAAGCCTTGTGAGGCTGTAACAAGTAGGATGTGGGAATAACTACATTTTAACATCTGAACATCCTGGAGCACAAATCTAGTGAAGACTGCCTTCATTACACTGGTGTCTGGTCCTTTTGTTATATAAACATTTAAACTCTCACAAGTAATATACATTTCTGAAATTATGTACATATGGTATGTGCAATATGCACAGATCCTTTAAAGATGATACTTTGCTCTTAGTTTGAGCAGGTAAAAGGTATATCTTTTTTTTCCTTAGCTACTTTGGATTGTATACTAAACTGTAATATAAATCCCAATCCATGCCATGTGACAGGGGGCATGTATGAATGAGTCATGAGGACTCTGTAGCAACAAGATTTATTGGCTATAATAGGCATTCATTTCTCAGTAGTCTCAGAGCTGTTCTTATATAAAGTATCAGCATATACACTACCTGCTTTGCTAATCTTACTAATTTCTTTCTTCTTGTCTGTAGCCAACATCTTCAGACAAGTCTCCCCATATCACATATGATTTTTGTCAGTTTGGGTTGATTCAAATTTCTCTTCTCCTGTAGACAAATAGATAATGCTTCCCCCCCCCAACACTATATATTTCCTTCCTTCCATTTGGAATTAAAGGCATCCTTAATATCATGGGCCAATTTAGTTTAGAAAATTTTCCATAGTCCAATGTCTCTCAGCAGCTGTTGTTTTTTTGTTCACTAGAATTCAAGTAATGTAAAGTCTATAAAGCACAATGTCATCTATCTCTGGTGGTATTTGTTATCCCTTCCTGTATAATAAGTATCTCTTTCTTACATATATTTCTTTATCTATTAAGCCTTTGAGATTTTGTTTCATCTATTGAAGCTGCTCTAGTTTTGATATCTGGGTTTTTTAATGTCTAGATTTTGAGCATTGTTTTTTAAATTTTTGCACATGAGTTTTTCCACTGCTTATCTGAAATGTTCAATTTGAATTTGTTTGCTTTTTGTTGATCTATACCACTAGTCCAGTGTCAGCTTTTGCCACATCTTCTCCATATTCCAAAAATTGGGCCCTTCTTTTAAGATTATCTCTAGAAAAAAAAAACAAAAACAAAAGCATTGTTTGAGGAATGACTGTGTACAAACTTTGGATAACTTACATTCATGAGCCACATAATTACTCATTCCATACCTAATCCATTTTATAGGAAGCTTTCACTCTGAATAATAGTCACTATTATTATTATTATAGAAGATTGTAACCTTAGAAACTGTTTGTTTACAATCCTTTAGAAAATTATTTGATGTTTCACAGCCATAGCAATGGGCTTTTTGTGCTGTAATTGCTGTCCAACTATAACTGAATAGCTTTAAACCACTCCTAAGGAGGTGTAGATTTAGCCTTTTTGCATTCATCATTAGCATTTTCAAAAGCTAAAGGTTCAATCAAAATTTCTCTAGCAGTTTGATCTGATATTCTTCTATTTAGAGCTGTAGTTAGTCTTTGTGAAACATCAGTGAAAGATCCATTTGAACCCTGGGTTATCTTTGTAAATGATTCAGTTTATACCTGTTGTTCAACTTTGTCCAAAGCATTTAAGGTTATTGTACAACATTGTTCTAGGACAGTATCATCAAAGGTAAAATGTTCTCTTAATTCAGAATAAAAACCTTCACCTAGTAATTGATCCTTGACAATATCTAAGGTCTCTAGTTCTATTTTATTGCTCCATGACTAAATGGATAGTAATCTCTTATTTGGCTAAAAATTAAACCTGAAAGGTGTTTCTCTTAACAAAATATGAAATGAGTTCAATTATTTGTGCTCCATCTGAGGCTAAAACAGTGTGGTATTTGGGGCACCCTGTATTTCTTAGAAATATACCTTTATTTGATTATATAGTACAGGTTGAAGCTATTACTGAAAATAACAAAATCTGTCATTTTTACAAAAGTTTTTGTAACTTGATACGAAGTTTTATTTTTGTTATTGAAATACTATCTCTTATTTGAGCTGTTTTGATCACTTCTATGTCTGTCTTGAATGAGTCACTTATCAACTTCTTTATGAAAGTAACTATTTCAATTTACTTATGAAATCGACTGATAATGATTGTGATGTAAAATATAAAAATAAAATCATTTTTAAAAGAATGGTGAAAATAGAAAACATGTGTTAAACTGCAGATAGAATAATATAAAGCATAAAGGTTTCCATTACAAAATATCCTCCGAAGTTGTCTCTGTATTATGGAGAGCAGTAAAGTCATTTCCTATAATGCATTTCCTGAGTACTCACGGATGGTGGTGTTGATTATACAACACATCTCCTGTGCTATCCTCAATGAATTGTTAATTTGAAAGCACCAGGAGGCAACTAGTGGCATCATTGATGGAATATATTTGTGTATAAAATATTTTCCCTTAAAGGAATTCCTGTACCTAACCTAAGGATATGAAAAATAACTTTAATTTCAAATGTCATCCTAGCTTTTCATCTGACATATCAAGGGCATATTGGATAGCAGGTTAAACACACACACTCATCTGAATACATGATGGTTATTGAAGTCTTTATTTGTGAACAGTAGTGGATTATGCACAATGAACAAACAGCTTAGAGCTCTCATACTGGGATATCATTTAGTAATAGGTTACATATGATTTTGCATATATACACAGCATATAATATATATAATCACATTAGTATGTATGTGATTATATATATTTGTGATTATATATAATATGTATACGATGTCTACATAAAATATGTAAATTCATATGACTGATGAAGTTCTGGTAAGGATTTTGAGACCAAGGCAAGTTAAGTGATTATGAGACTTTTAAGAAATCTTTTCAAATGCAAACATGCAGACCAAGGTAGCAGTTTGTGGTTTGAGTACAACAGATTAATGCCTTAAAAGCCATAATTTCTGCCCATGCAAAACGAAAAAAGCTGAACTAACAGTGTATCAATACATATATTTGAGACTATGACAGATATGAGGCTATAGATTAAATTGTCAGATACAATCTGGAGATAAGTCACCCACCCTGGAGATAAAACTCAAGCATCCCAGAAGAAAGCCTTTAGCATTGAGCAGAGCCACTGGGACCATAAACTGGCACTTTGGGTTTGGATGCTGAGCTTTGACACTGCTAATGCTGATGAGTTGTAGAGGCTGAGTAGCTTATGGCTGGAGTGTATCTATTCTGAGAGTTCGAAGCTCCTTAAAGTACATCCCTGGGGAAACTCAGTGTTCCATGAATGTTACCTCCAGAAGATCCACAGAGGTCTCTTGGTGATAAGGACTGGGACAGTGATCACTTGTGATCTGCCCAGCACATTTTGTTTATACAGGACTGCTTTGCAGTTGAAATTAGTTGACCACACAATTTCTGTCTATCTTAGGAGAAAGGATACAGTCCCAATTTCACTTTTACCTACTTTCCCCTCTCCATTGAGAGGGCAAGTAAAAATAAGCATGATAAGGAATATGTGCCAATTTAGTACTGATGGAAAGAATATGGACCCATTAAACCCTATGATTTAATCAGAAGTTTATAAAATTGTCATTCACAACTCTTTATTGCCCCATCAACAGGACTGCAGTTAAAAGAAATCCATTACACAGGCTCTTAGATATATCCAACAAGGCTGCTAAAATAAGTATCCAGAAGTAATATATTTAGGACTATGTTGTGTGAAATATAAAATGACAACATACCACACTAGCGGCTACTTGCTGGCCACACTGATCTCACCACCTCCATGTCTAGCCCCATGCAGCAAACGCCCATCTTGCGGTTCTCTTGCTGCTGAATATAACCTGGTAAAATCAAAACTCTAGAGACTTGTTATTTATCAGTCAGATTTATAATAGTAAATTCTCAATCCACAAAACACCTACACACATTCAACTCAAAACCAAATTGATATAAATACAAGCTACACTCCTAGATGGGGTAAATGCACCCTATTTATTTTTTAATCATCTATCTAAGAAATCTCCAATACTTATAGCTCCCAGGCCTGTGTGGTTCTGGCTCTTCTTCCTCTCCTATAGATTCCATCTTATCTCTTCCTCTCCTTCCCTTCTTCTCTGTCCCTCTGAACTCTCTGTACTAGTCTCTAAAATTATCAGCCTGCTTTCCTTTTCAACTACTCAATCACAGGCTCTCACCTTATCGTGTGCCTGCCATCACCTGCATATAGACAGCAATCCACAGGACTCTAATAGAAGGAAAGAAATAAAATGGAAAGAGAAAGATACAAACCCTAAGAAAGAATCAAAACCAAATATTAGAATTTAACAGATGTCACTGAAACTATGAATACATTTTTAAAAACTTGTGAGCGAGAGTCAAGGACAGAGAATTTAAAAACATGTCCACAGAAGCCTTTCCATTGAAATACAAGAGGGAAAACTATGGAAAGTTAGCAAACAGGATTCTGGAGTAACTTCAAAGACCACAGCAAAAGCACAAGCAGAGATCTCATACAAAAGGATGCGACAAATGCTTGAATATCGTTCATGTTGATCAACCATTTCACATTATTAATCACAGACAATCACAGATCCTGAAAGTAGAGAGAATTCTAAGCATGGTACAGAAAATACAAGTGCACTGCACAATGTATGAATATTACATTAAAAAGGCAGAAGACCAAAGACTAAGAGAAAATCCTGAGGTAGTATTAATGTGCATTTTTCTGAGGAACTGCCAGACTGATTTCCAGAGTGGTTATAGCAGCTTACAATCTTACCAGCAATGAAGGAGTGTGCCTCTTTTTGCATATCCTTGTCAGCATCTGCTTATCCATTTTGACTGGTGTGACATAGAATCTCAGGATTGTTTTGATTTGTATTTCCTTGATGACTAAGAATGTTGCTTTTCAGCCATTCAAGATTCCTCAGTTGAGAATTCTTTGTTTAGCTCTATATTCCATTTTTAATAGGGGTTATTTGGTTCTCTGGAGTCTAACTTCTTGAGCTCTTTATATATTATGGATATTACCCTCTATTGGATGGATGTTGGTAAACATCTTTTCCCTATCTGTTGGTTGCTATTTTGTTCTATTGACAATGTCCTTTGCCTTACAGAAGCTTTTGAATTTTATGAGGTCAAGGGCATATACCTAAAAGATACTCAAACACATAACAAGTACACATGTTCAACTATGTTCATTGCAGCATTATTTATAATAATAGCCAGAAGCTGGAAGCAACCAAGATTTCCCTCAACAGAGGAATGAATACAAAAAATGTGGCTCATTTACACAATGGAATAATACTCAGCTATTAAAAACAAGAACTTCATGAAATTTGCAGTCAAATGCACAGAACCAGAAAATATCATCTTGAGTGAGGAAATATATGGACAAAGAATGGAGCAGATACTGAAAAGAAAGGCCATTCAGAAACTGGCATACCTATGGATCCATTCCATCTGCAAATACCAAACCCAGACACTATTGTTGATGCCAAGAAGTGCTTGCCTAGTATACCTGTCCCTGAGAAGTTGTGCCAGAGTCTGACGAATGTAGATGCAGATGCAGATGCATGAAGCCAATCATTGGACTAAGACAGGGGACCTCAATGGAGGAGGTAGGGGAAGGACTGAAGGAGCTGAAGGGGTTAGCAACCCCACAGGAAGAGCAACAATATTAACCTAACTGATCCTGCAAAGCTCCCAGAGCCAAAACCACAAACCAAAGAGTACACATGGAGGGACCCATGGTTACAGCTGCATATGTAACAGAATATTACCTTTTCTGGCATCAATGGGAGGGGATCCTCTTGGTCTTATGGAGACTTGATGATCCAGCATAGGGCACTGAGGCGGGTAGGGAAGCACACTCATAGAAGCAGGAGCATGGGGGAACAAATGGGGGAGTTAACTTGAAAGGTAGACAACAATTGGAATGTAAATAAATAAAACAACCGACAAAAAAAGAGCTAAAACCACAGAAAGAGAAAATCCAGAAAGAAATCAAAGGAAGAAAATGGCTTTATGTACAGAGAACCAAAGACACAGAGACTTTCCCAGCTATGCATACCATACACACTTTAGAGTAAGTTATTTTAGGGATATTTACAAGGTTAAAGGAAGACAGGGGTCATCAGCCTTTTTGATAAGACAGACGGGGTGGTGTTGGCTAAAAGCACACTGGAGGAAAAGCACTGAGCTGCCAAGCCACTTAACTTTAGTCTGACACATGAAGTTAACAAGTTTTATTTTAATAAGTTTAAAATTTAACATAGGGCTTTTCCATGTGGCAAATTCATGGAACATGTTATTCAATTGTTAATTTATAGATAGTTGTTGTGTAAGAAACTGATAAAGATTTGGAGAGGCGGTGGAGGAGGGGTTGAAACAGAAGCCTGGGAAATGTGAACCTTTTTCAGAACAGTGACAAGACAACAAAATGTCAAAGAGTTTGAAGGGTAGAAATCTGGAAGTGAGAAATATTTTAACTAATCTTTGTAAGATAGAATCAAAAGCAGAGATTGAGCTGAAGACTAAAAATAATTTTCTAATTAACACTGATAAAATTTCAATTAAGTGACTAGTCAGGAAACCAGCTTTCAGAGATAAGAAGATTAAACAATTATCTGCTATCAAATTGTTATGTGAAATGGTAAATGAGGACACAGATCCTATGAATGTAGTGCATCTTTCAAGAATCTCAATATGGGGACCTGAAGGATAGCCCAAGTTTTTTCCCATCACACATGTGGTCTCATAACCACACAGGACTCTTTTAGCATGCCCTCAGATGCCCTCCTCTAGTATTCCTGGACATCTACATGTTTGTACACATAGATATAAACATGCAGAGATATAAATCTAAAAGTCATCTTCCTTTTCTTTTTTCTTTTCTTTTTTACTTACTTTCTTTCTTTTTGTTTATAAGAGTAGCATTTCATTATTGAAATAAAGATCAGGAATGGAAGTCAGGTTCTGACATATCACAATTAGGTGTTGCCACTGTTGTTATGATGTTTGACGAGGAAAAGTCACCTGAAAGACTTAGATAACTAAGTTGAAAAGAATTAAGCTGAAAGTTATTCAAATTTCAAGAATGGCCTTTCTACACTAGTATTTTTACCATTGGTGAGCAAGTGCTTAACCTTGATTAAGTCTTAACTGCCATAGATTTCACAAGCAACTGGTTCTCTGAACAGTTCTTGAGTATCATATCTTCCCAACATCCAGATAATAGAAGCATTTTCCACATGAGAACAGTTTATGACTCACTGTGATTACAATGTGCAAATATCACACTAGTTGTAGAGTGCACATGCTCTTCTTACAAACTTCTGTAATTGGCTTCTCTAATTGTTCCGGAAAGTGTTTTCCAAAAAGTGAGATTACGATGTGATGATGGGAATAGAGAGCTCCCATTTACATTTCCAGTTACTTCTTGTGAACCTGAGGGTGTGGAAAGGACTACGTCGCCATGAAATGCTTGCCAGATGGTTTATTAATATTTTACCTCAGCCTACTGAAAGCTTTCTATAATATTGACTTCAGAGCCTGTGTTTTCCCCTGTTCTGGAGGATTGAACCTGGGTCCTTGCACATGCTAGATAAGGGCTCAGGGACTGCGACACTTCATCCCAGCAACCAACAGGATTATTTAACTTTTAGTTACGTTATAATTTTGTGATTTGTCTGTGATGCAAGGTGTTGCACAGATAGATGCAGTCAGAGAAGTAGTAGGAGCCCAAGAATCATATCTAAATTTATAGTCAGTGTGAACAGGAATATGTAATTTTCAAAATAGTGTAATACCATTAGAGTACAAATCTCTCAAAATGACATGTCCAAAGGAAAGTCTTCAGGAGTTATAAATAGAGTTTCAGTTTTTAAGTCAAATAACTTGACAGTTGTTTACAGAAATAGGGTACTGTTGACCTATATTAAATGTTACTTTACAAATTAACCTCCTCCCATGCTATTTAAAAGGTATGTTAAGCTGTTAACTTTCAAAACTTGTCATCCATTTTCTTTCTAATTTTAATGCTTCATTAAATTTACTATAACATCCTTTTTAGCAGTATGTATTTTCTTAAGTTTAATTTCCAAAATGTGTACTATTCTTATAAATTTATAAAGTTTTCAGTGCCCTTGGGAATGAAAGACGTCAATGGTTTTACTGCTGGCTCCAGTAATGTAACTTCTACAACCTGCATTGCTGGTTGTGCATTGAATACACATGTAGTGTGTATGGAGTTGGTGGATGATACTTACATAAAGTTATTTCTAAACTTCTTTCCTGATTGTCTTCCTGTGGTCTCTACCTTGTATCCATCTCCCTGTGATTATTAAATCTGTTGTTTCTCAAGGTCTCTGCTATGAGGGTTCTTTGTTCTGTCCATTCTCCATGGACCTTATAATTCAGAACAGTAGAAAATCCAGACAGGGAGGCACTTAGAAGAGGTCCTGGAATGATAGATTAGAGAGAAGCAGAAGGGATGAGAGTAACGTGGCTGAACTATATGTTCAAATAATGATGTTCAGGTATACAGTTCAAGGTCTCTGGTGAGCAATTTTTAAATATTGCAATATTTCTTTTGGAATGTAGCACTATTCTAAGCTTATTTTATATGTATTTTGGGTAGCCAGATATTTGAGAGCAAATATTTTGTTTTTTATATGTGTTCTTCTATAATATTGTTAGAATATTAATGAATAATGCACATAACTGCTAGGTTCAACTTCATTTGAATAATTAGCACAATGTGGGGTAGGTGGACATATCAAGTCACAAGTCACAAGCAGTCTAAAGTAGATGACTGTACAAGAATTAAGCCATGACTCAATATGCAGAGACTGAAGTAAGAAAAAGATTGAATTCAAACAAGCACATCCATATCTAATTTCTTACCCTCTGTTTAAACTAACAATAAATGCTGGGAGAACTTTGGAAATAAAAAAACATATGTTAGGCAATCATAGTTTATGAATGATTTTTCCTACCCTTTCTTCTTTTTCCTTCTTCAGCAGTCCTCAAACATTAGTTATTATATCAATTCAACTACTTATACAAAATCTGTAAGATGCAATAGTTGGAAATTATATCTGTGTCTATCATATAGTTCTACACCATTTCTTCAACAAGATGCCATAAATTCTCACAAGGTCAGTAGATTGGAAGATAGGTTTCTATGTTCTCAGTTCTGGAGATGAGAATTCTAAGCCCAAAATGTTGATAGACTATACTCCTTATAAAAGCAATAATCTCTCTCCCTATCCCTTCCTCTCTCCTTCCCTCCCCCTCCTCTCTCTCTTGTCTTTCTGTATTTGTCTGTCTCTGTCTCTGTCTCTGTGTCTCTCTCTCTCCTTCTCTCTCCTAATTGAACTCCCTCTCGTTGGATCCACTTTTGTCTTCCAGTAGTTCTGACGTCTGTGATAGCAAATTCATCACAAGCAATTATCCATGTTTGTGTTCTTTAGTAAAAATTCCCTACCTTTATAATGATATCAATCATATATAATTTTTAATTCCAGAATTTTCTCATTTTATCCAATTATATGTGCAATAACTCCATTCTAAATAAGGTAACACATGCTTCTGAGAGTAAAGATTACAACGTGTGAATTTGGGAAGGAAAATGAACATTCTTAACACTGTAACAATGTAAAGTTCTTTGGAAAGGAGGAATTTAGCATTTATCAACCATTGATAAATACTATTATCATTTCTTTCTTTTTTTTTTTTACTTACAGAATCTTCTCTAACAAAGCAGAAAGGAGGAATTTAGCATTTATCAACCACTGATAAATACTATTATTATTTCTTTCTTTCTTTCTCTCTTTTTTACTTACAGATGCTCCTCTAATAAAGCTAATAATTTTCTCTACATATTGTATTGGAACTAATTTGTTCCTAGCATTTGAAGAAAATTTTCCTTAATAATATTCTTTTCTTGCATTTTAATTTCCTACCATATTTCCATGAACCTATGAATAATTATAAACTTTTTAAAAATGTGCACTCTTTCTTCTCTGCTTCATCCTCCTCATTATTATCACTATCACCGTCATGGCTATTGTCAACATCATCACCAGCACACCATCACCACCAGCCGCAATAGCAGAATGTTTCCATCTCAGTCCTAAGATTTATTAACAGCTTTAGGAATGGTTTGTTTCCTAGGAATTCATGTGCTGAAGTCGGAGTGCCTTGTATCATAGTATTAAGAGCTGTGCTACTGGAGGTTAAGCCTGGTGAAATATAATTAGACTCTAAAGGCTTTCATCTCTTGATAGGAGTAGATTAGATCCCATGAGCACTTGAGTATAATGAAAGACTTCCCTCCCTAGTTTCTTGTTTATCATATTGTTCTATAATTCTCCCAACAATGTGTTGCCATTGTCCCAAGACAATTATCTAAATATAGAATGTGCTGGGACCTTGTTCTTTATCCTTCAGAACTGAGCTAAATTTCTTTTCTGTATAAATATCTAATTTCATGTAAGTTGTCATGGAAACCGAATATCCACTAAGGCAGCAAATGTTCTTCATGTCTGCTATTCACATATTTCTTGAAGGGAGCTTGTATGTTGCTAATTGTGCTATTGGTTGCTCACTAGTTTATTTCCAGTATTTTTAGGGCAATCTGTAATATCGATTTTCTTCACAACAGACAGTACTGTGTTGATGTCAGTAGTGACTGACACTTGTGATCAGCAAAACAACTGTTCAGTTTTATTTATACGTCTATTTTGTCTAAATTCATCAACCCCCCCAAACCTTCCTGCTATGTTTATTTCCTGCCTAATCTGTCATGTGGTACAGCACTCCTGATTCTCTATTTGTTATCATATTATCCTCCACAGATTCACAGGTTCTTACTTTGATTGTGTTGATATACCGGTACTTCAATTTTTTGAACTTTCAATATGTAGATAATTCTTAAATCATCAATTCTTTGTTACCTCAGACACTTCAAGGCAATATATCTGATTGTTAGTCTTGTATTTCAATACATTTTAGATTGTTAGTGGTAACTACTTTTTTCAAAATCTTGTAGAGCAGCGGACATATATCATCTTAGAGAATCAAATGAGTCTTCTCTGCTAACCTAAGAACACTGATGTGCATTCTATGAGTTTTTGTAGATTTTCTTCTATCCTGGATGATGAAGGATACTTTAATGATTGTTAATCATCTAAGATTTCTCACTGGTCTTAAATTTAAGTTGCAACCTGTTTAAGCCACTAATTTGTGTTTTTGTGCAAGCTCATTATACAAAATGTGCAGCAGTCCACTACACAAGCAGTCATTCACAGTGTACATGATAGGATGGATATATATATATATATATATATATATATATATATATATATATATATATATTCTCAAGTAAGATTTAAGATTTCTGGTATATGTAAATATGAGTAGTGAATACTTGAACACACTGATGTGTGTGCTGCTGCTGCCGCCCATTACTGTCTCTAAAATGATCAAAGCATGACCTTTACTCTCCTTCCCAATGTGGAACTCTGTTTTATGTTTTGTGTCTGTAATCTCTATCTTTGCCTAATGCTCATTACCTTTGTGTAGACCTCTCAGACTGAGGGAAACTACCACATAAATTGTGTCACAGTGTCTGGAATTCTTGCATAGCACAATGATTCAGTTGCTTGGTATCCCCCAATTTCTGTAATTATGAAAAAGTATTTGAAACTGGACTGAAGCATTGCTTAGTTTTGTATTTTATATCAGGTTCATAAATCAGTATGCCATGGAGCAGGATACTATGAATATTTTAAGATCTGTTTAAAATAGCATAGTCTTTCTGGCTTTTATTCTCCTTTATTGATAGACAGATTCAGAAGGGCATGACTCTCACTTGTGCTTTTTAAATATCAAAACACACACAGACATATGCACACACACACACACACACAAAGTATCCTTAGTTTTATTCAGATTGTTTTTATGCCTGAGGGTGATATAAATGTTCAAGAGCCAAGAGAGATGCCTTTGCTCTCTTGTTGCAGGGAGATGATAAAGGTGCCACTACTATGCAGCCAATCTTCTCTAGCATTTTTACTAAAAGTGAAATTTAAAGATTCTTTTGGTGGTAGAACATAGTACACTGGCACATCACACTGAAAGGTAAAACTCACAAATCTTTTACCACTTCAGTGAGCAAAGGCTGCCCTACAGCAACTTGCCAAGGTCTCCCTGAGAAAGTGTGGTAACAGGCAGTAGATGGAGGAGTCAGCCTGCCATAGCAAGGAAGATGGGGTTAACTGGGATTTCACAGAAGATCCATGGATTAGGCAATTTGAATTCTTGTTAGCTCTCAGATGCATCTCTGGCTGAGACTCTAAACACAGTCTCAACAAAAGTTCCAGGTGGCATTTGTCAAAACACAGAACAAGTGTGCTACATGCCTCTTTGGAAGAATAGAGACAAGTTTCCTTCTTTGATTACATTATCTCCTTCCCATAAGAGCATATATATTCAGTGTACTCTTCAATTTCTAACTAATGCCACAATGTCAATAAAGAAGATTCCCTTTCTTTAAAATATGAGAAATATGTGGCCTGGAAACATATTCAGGTAGTCTCTAATGCGGTGTTCTACTGTGCATGTGGTTATGTGTAATCATATTAACTACTGAATATATTCAATCACTTATCAAATGCATTGGTGAGGATATCTGGGAAGTTTCAAAAAGTGAGAAACTTAGAAACAGTACTTAGATTCTATCTGATGAGTCTTACATTTTAGATTGATAGAAGTGAGTGGTTTTCTAAAAACCCATTTTAAATGGATAGGCAGAGAATGGCTTTTTAAGGAACCAAAAATAGCCCAGGATAAATTTGACAATAGTCTGAAACACTTTAACCCTCTGTAATCTCAAAGTTTAACCACTTAGCTTTGTACACAGGCCATATTCCTTCCATGACCTACCTACCTTCTGGGACATTCAATTCACCCTTGATAACAGATAGAAGCTTTTAGTACTGTGTTTTAATTTTTTACCACATTTAGTCTGCTTCATGGGAAGAGGCATTAAAACAACTGTTCACATGGCTTAAACTGTAAAATCTTAATCCAATTTGAGAAAATAGTGATGGTGTCAGACAATCCAAGATGCTTGAGGATATTTTCTGTCCCAAGAATTCCTACTAAGCAATTTCAGTAGGACTATATGAATAAATATGAACCTCTTGATAGCAATCTGTTGAGAAGTTTATTGCTGTTGGGTTCACAGACTTGTCTTGCTATAGTTTTAAATTGACCTTGATGATACCCACGGGCTTTTAGAAGAGAAGAAACTAACTTGACATGTCTAATAACTTGTACTGTTTTCCTGAAAACTTTGTTCCTATTCCTTCTGCCATAAAATACAGCCAATTTAAGATGTCTTTAGGAACTTCCAATATCACATTTACCTGTGAAATCTTGTTTTTACAAAAATATTAAATGAAACAATACAGTGGTAAAAGTACTTAGCAGCAATTACAATATAAACCATGACTTAGGTTATATACTCTCTCCACTTACTTCAAAAACAGAGAAAATGAGCAGCTAGAGTATATTATTTTAAGTTCAATGAGTTCATTTTCATTGTTGTTTATGTAAAGACCTACATTCAAAATAGATATTGACCAAATTTTAGAAATAATAAGTCTACATTTCCTACAATCTTAACATTTTTTCTGTGTATAGTAAATAAAAATAGGAGTGTAATAAGTTTTGTTGAGAAGTTGGCGGACACAATTTTAGGTTCTCAGTATTCTGTTTTCATCATATTTAGTATTTACTGAAGTTGTCTTTTCTTTTCAGTTTTTGCACCTAGGCCTCCTTTATCCCAGATATCTACTGTTTTCTGAAATAGCTTGTTAAAAAAGATTGCTAAAGTAAAAGTGACTCTACATCAATTATTTATGAATTGCAGAGCATCCACACAAATACAAAGCAATGTGGGCTTTTACAAAATGAAAATAGCTAAGTATTCATTTATTTCTAAAGGAACCTTTTTGTAGATTAAAAAAAAAGTCAATATCCCAATATTCTTCTTCAGCTGTGGAATGTCCTACCAGATACAACATTGTTCTAAAGGCCTGGACTGTTTCCTGGATTGATTTACAGGCAAAAGTCAATGTTTCAAATATAACTCATTTTGAAAATGAAGTTACTAACGGGTTTAATGCCTGTTAATTAATAAATACTATTTTTTATATAAGTCAATTTTTTATACTTTTCATTTTGTTTATGAAACAATATCTCTTATAAATATCACAGTAAATTTTCATGATCATAATGTCTTACAAACATTTGTTCAAATTAAGAACAAATAATATGAGGGGAGTTGCAGGGTGGCAGGGACAGGATCCTCTCAGCTTCCAAGTGACAGAGGTGGATCAGCGACCTTCTCTGCCCCTTCCCTGCAAGTGGAGGGCCTACTTCTAGGGAGCGCCTTAACCCAGAGACTCAGGTGAGAGCCATCATTTTCTCTCTGGTGAGTTTCTAATACCGGAGCGTGTATGCAGCCCTACAGGACAGCAGACCTAAGAGAGAGAGCTGAGAGAGTGCCAATCAAGTCCCTGAGTGTTCTTATGTTCTCTAATCTCATGCTTGCTCTCCTCCCTGACATATTTCTGATGTTTCCCTTTCTTTGTTCCCTTGCTCACAACAGTCTGTTTTCAATGGTGCAATGAAATTGTCTATGTCATTAACATATTTATTTCATCTTTCGAACTCATTGTTACAATAGAGAAAAGAGGCTTGTATGTTGTAAAATAAACCTGGACAGAAGACTGGAAATTTATATATAAACAGCTCATGTTCACCCATGCAAATCTGAAGTAGTATTTTAACTTCTAGAAAACAATTATGTTCAAATATTTACCTGAAGAATCATCATGTGGAATTGTGGGAATTGCAAATTATCTGATTTTTTTTGTTTGCATTTCTAATTTTAGCACCAGACTAGTTTAAAGAGGACTTACAGTTTCTACCTGCCTTTGATTTTTGAAACACTTAATTTTTGTTTACATTATTTTCTATAGGTATTAAAAACTTAGGAGGTTCTAATAATAGGCAAGAATATGTTATATATAAGACTCAATTCAAAATTGAATTTCTGACAATCTACCTTTAAGTTTGAAATTTTATGAAAAAATGTATAAAGGTGATTAAATCAAGAAAATCAAAACTTAAAACTCATAATAGTTTTGTTTTTAATACTAACAGCACATATTATTGTATAACCATGGGTCACCATGCACATTAAAGCCAATGTGACTACTGAGAGTTTGTCTGGATTCTGTATGACTCTATAATAATAATGATGACAATACTGATATTAATAATAATAATAGATGCTCTTAAAACATATTGGCAAAAAACGCAAATTTGTTTGTTCATAATTTTATAATCAAACCATTTAGAGTAATGGTTCTCAACCTTCCTAATACTGTGACCATTTAATACAGTTTTTCATATTGTGGTGACCCACAAGCAAAAAACTTATTTTTGTTGCTACTTCTTAACTATAATTGTACTGCCATTGTGAATTGTAATGCATATATCTACATACAGGATATCTGATACTACCCCCAAAGGAATGAGACCCCACAAGTTGAGAACTGCTGACAGAGAGTAATATAATGGAGAAGTGTAGCTTTGATTTCTCAGGCAGAGATGAGCTGGGGCTCCAAACCCACGAGGCTCACTCTGGCTTAAGGTTTCACAGCTCATAATTGATGCAGGATGTTCTTTGACAATTCACCTACTATCTGTGGAAGAGTATCATTCATCTCTATTTATCTACTCATAACTACTCAATTCTTTATATAACATACGAGGAAGACATTTAAGAGATCACTATGGAAACAAGATTTTTCTTGATCTAGCTATGAACCCTGGGGCACTCACATCTTATTCAATTGGGCAAGCAAGAAAATAAGAACAGGTTGCCAGTAAAATATACCACACTTTATCCAAGATTGATGAATAAACCAAGAAAATTACATCCTATCACTCTATCCACCTGAGTTCTTTGTATAAATTGGATATTAGCCCTCTATCAGATATAGGGTGGGTAAAGATCTTTTCCCAATTGGTTGGTTGCCATTTTGTCCTATTGATGCTGTCTTGTCTTACAAAAGCTTTGCAACTTTATGAGGTCCCATTTGTCAATTCTTGATCTTAGAGCAGAAGCTATTGGCATTCTCTTCAGGAAATTTTCCCCTATGCCTATTTGCTTGAAGCTCTTCCCCACTTTCTCTTCTATTAGTTTCAATGTATCTGCTTTGATGTGGAGGTCCCTGATCCACTTGGACTTGAGCATTGTACAAGGAGAAAGGAATGGATCAATTTGCATTTTTCTACATGCTAACCTCCAGTTGAGCCAGCACCATCTGTTGAAAATGCTGTCCTTTTTCCACTGGATGGTTTTAGCTCCTTTGTCAAAGATTAAGTGACCATAGGTGCATGGGTTCACTTCTGGATGTTCAATTCTGTTCCATTGATCTACCTGCCTGTCACTGTACCAATACCATGCAGTTTTTATCACAATTGCTCTGTAGTACAGCTTAAGGTCCGGGATTGTGATTCCACCAGAGGTTCCCTTATTGTTGAGACTATATTTGGTTATCCTGGGTCTTTTCTTGTTCCAGATAAATCTGCAAATTGCTTTCTAAGTCTGTGAAGAATTGAGTTGGAATTTTGATAGGGATTGCATTGAATCTGTAGATTGCCTTCCGTAAGATGGCCATTCTTACTATATTAATCCTGCCGATCCATGAGCATGGGAGATCTTTCCATCTTCTGAGATCTTCTTCAATT
>NW_022196903.1:56016276-56016667 GCF_008632895.1 Mastomys coucha
AGGTACCATGAGGTGCTGAGAAGAAGGTTTATCCTTTTGTTTTAGGATAAATAGTTCTATAGATATCTGTCAAATCCATTTGTTTCATAACTTCTGTTAGTCTCACCGTGTCCTTTTTTAGTTTCTGTTTCCATGATCTGTCCATTGCAGAGAGTGGGGTATTGAAATCTCCCACTACTATTGTGTGCTGTGTAATGTGTACTCTGAGCATTAGTAAAGTTTCTTTTATGAATGTAGATGCCCTTGCATTTGGAGCATAGAGGTTCAGAATTGGGAGTTCATCTTGGTAGATCATACCTTTGATGAATATGAAGTGTCAATCTTTATCTTTTTTGATCACTTTAGGGTGAAAGTCGATTTAATTCGATATTAGAATGGCTACTCCAGCTTT
>NW_022196903.1:56017479-56024654 GCF_008632895.1 Mastomys coucha
CAGAGTTGTCTCTTTTTGTGATTTCTTTATTGTTTCGACTTCTATTTTTAGGTCCTGGATGGTTTTACACAATTCCTTCACCTGTTTGTGTTTTCCTGCAATTCCTTAGGGATTTTTGAGTTTACTTGTTTACTTGTGATCTCCTGTAATTCTTTATGGGATTTTTTTGTTTCCTCTTTAAGGGCTTGTACCTCTTTACCTGTATTCTCCTGTATTTCTTTAAGGGAGTTATTCATGTCCTTCCTAAGTTCCTCTATCAGCATTGTGAGATATGATTTTAGATCCAATTCTTGCTTTTCCGGTGTTTTGGGATATCCAGGACCTGCTGTAGTGGGAGTACTAGGTTCTGATGAAGCCAAGTAGTCTTGGTTTCTGTTGGTTGGATTCTTCGATTTGCCTTTTGCCAACTCTTGTTTTTTGGTGTTAGGTGTTCTTAGTGTATCTGACTGGAGCTTGTCCTGGCTCTGCTGCCCTGTAAACCCCCTGAGACTCGTGAGGCCTGTGCCTCCTGGTTGGCTGTTCAGGTCTTATCAACTCACCAGAGAGAAAATAGCGGCTCTCACCAAGTCTCTGGTTAAGGAGCTCCCTGAAGGTAGGCCCTCCACTTACAGGGAAGGGGCAGAGAAGGTGGCTGATCCGCCTCTGTCACTTGGAAGCTGAGAGGATCCTGTCCCTGCTGCCCTGCAGCTCCCCTGGGATTCCTGGGGCCTGTGCCTCCTGGCTGTCTGCTCCATTCTTAGAAACTCACCAGAGAGAAAAAATCGACAAAGCTCTTTAGAACTTCCAGAAAGCAAAACAGAGGCAAACCTACAATATTAAAATAATTAATCCACAAAATGCTAATTAATTCCTAAAAGCTACTGTAGATCATCAACACTACCACAAAATTAAAATAGGAACATTCTGAATCTCAGAAGACTTGCTTAGAGCTGCAAGGCCTTTGTTCATTTGACTCCATTTAACTATTATCTCATTAGCATGTGGTGGGCTTCCAGTGAGATCCAAGATCATCACTAGACAGTCTAAAACAAAGGAAACTCAGAAAATGGGGGCTGGGCTTTAGTTCTATTTCAGGCACTCTCCAAAATCTGATTGAACAAGAGTCAACCTGATGCCCTCAGTAGATAGTGCCTGTCATATGCTAACAGAGTTCAGAAGGTAGCAGTTTTAGTGTGAAATATGGCTGTGCTAGTCTCTCCAGTCTTTACTTTTTCACTTCTCAGCTACCCTTTCCTCGTCTCTACAAAACCTTTAGCATGCTTAAATTCATCTCAGTATTTTGTTCCTAAAGAGAAAATGTGATAGTTTCTAGAGTCTTCACTTTATTTAGATGTAATAGAAGTTTGATAAGGGTAAGTAGTAATAATACAGTGTTAGACAACAGAGTTTCTAGCCCCAGTGTTATTTTCAACACTCACAGTGATTTCCACAGAGTTAAAATATGTTAACTACTAGATACAAAAATACACAACTATTTACATGATCTGGAATCAGGTGTCAAGTATTTGACTTTCGAACCATTTGACTGTAAAAAAATCATGATTGTTGTTTTATTTCTGAGTGTTGTTAACTTTCTCACTATAATGAGAAACAACTTGAACTTCCTGCTCCTAAGAGTACTATGCAGAAGTAATTTTAAAATGAATGAGAATAAACTCAGTCTATGAAACCTGGATGTGTGGGAGACCTAGAAATCACAGCATCTCTATTTAACAGGGCTCTACTAGGTAATATGGCTATACTAGTTAACATGGCTATTCTAATGAATATGGCTATACTGGTCAGGTTTGTTAACTTGATACAACCTAGAGTCACCTGGGAAGAGGAAACATCATCTGAGGAATGACTCTAGCAGAATGGCTTGTGGGGTTGTGGATGGTGTATTCTCTTTATTCATGATGAATGTGAGGTGGCTTAGCCCATTGTCAGGGTTGATACAACTGGGCAGAAGGTCCTGGCATTTATAAGAAAGCAAATTGAGGAGGCCATGGGGAGCAAGACAGCAGGCAGCATTCCTCCATGGGTCTGTTTTAGTTCCAACATTCAGGATCCTGCTTGGCTTCCCTTGCTGGTAGACTGTAAATTGTAATTGGAATAAACGTTTTCTTCCTCAAGTTACCAATGTTTATCATGGAAATTAAAGAAACAATTAACAATAGTCATAAGAAAAACCAAGGCATATAAGTACATTAGAATTGTATAGTACTTCTCATCATAGAGAAAGTTAAATGCATTGAAGAATAACAAAACCCTATTTCATGTTGTCCCTAAGATATTTTCTTATTAGGTCAGATACAGAGTAAGAGAAAATGGATATACTCCTCATGCACATTGTGTTTTTTTCCATCTTTATAAGAAGGAAACATGAAAAAAAAGAAGGAAGCATGAATTGAGAATTTTATAAGTGTCAAATACTATGCTTGGTGCTAATGACACACTATTGATCTAGTTATACAATGAAGCATTGAAGCAAATGGAAAGTTCAAGTTCAAGAACTGTGGGAAACAAGTTCACATTTGAGGTTTCATATGAGATTACACATGGCTTAGATGTTGCTGTAGAATATTTCATCTAATAGTTCAGTAAGTAGTGGATAAGAAGAAATTTTCAAGATTTGTCTTATAATAGTATATATTGTGAGGGACAGGAGTGTTCATGAGTAGAAGGGAGCAAAATCCAACAACAAATGTGTTACATTTCAGTTTGCTTTGAAGAAGCATTTTTTAATAGGTATTTTCTTTATTTACATTTCAAATGATATCTCCTTTCCCCGTTTCCGCTCTGGAAAAAAAAAGCTCTGTTCCCTCCTCTATTCCCCTGCACATCAACTTTGCTTCCTGGCCCTGGCACTCCCCTACACTGGAGCATAGAACCTTCACAGGACCTTCAATGGGCCTCTCCTCCCATTGATGACCAACTGAGCATCCTCTGCAACACATGCTGCTGGAGCTATGAGTCCCACCATGTGTGCTCTTTGGTTGATGGTTTAGTCCCTGGGAGCTCTGAGGATACTAGTTAGTTCATATTGTTGTTTGTCCTAAGGGGCTGCAAACACTTCAGCTCCTTGAGTCTTTTCTTTAGTTCCTTCATTTGAGACTCTGGAAGTAGAGGCTCACAACCATCCATTGAAGAAGCATTTTTAGGGTGACTAGAAATCAAAAACTTGAAATATTCTGAAATATGCAGATGGCATCATAGAATGCATTATGCCGTGCTAGAGTTGATATTATGTGAAAAAGACAAAAGCAATAGAGTAGAAACTTCCTAAAATATATACACATATAAACCTGATCTAAATTAAACCTCCAAAGAATGGAAGGCACACAGTCACAACTGACTATCTCTCACCAAATGAAGTTTCCAGTACTTAGGTTATATCTAGTTGGTTTCTTGGCCAATGGGACCCCAGAGGAATTTCCAAAAAATCTATGCTATTGCAAAGACTCTTTCCACAAACTAACAGCAATACCCCACTACTGAAATAAACACCTACACAACTAACTAAACAGGGAATAGTTGAGCTGGTGTCTACATAGAGCCTCTACCCCTATGTTTCAGCATCTTCGTTACAGGAAGGTAGTCCATCTCGTATCAAAAAAGAAATATAAATATGAAGCCAATAAACATTATTGACAATGATGTGCTACCCACAAGACATGCTCAGATAATGGTGGCACAAAGCTTGTGGGTGTAAACAACCAATATCTGATTTGAGTCAAAGCCTACCCCATGGGATGGAACACAAATCAGTCACTATTTCATTTATCAAGTATCTGAGACTATATAGTCCAAGGACCTAGGGTAAAACAAAAAAATACTGATCTAAAAAAAATAGCAGAAAAACAAACAAACAAACAGTGTAGCGATAAAACTACTCTTAATTATATTTTGTTACATTCACAGATCAGTGTCTTGTTCAGCCATTACCAGAAAACTTCCTCCTGCAGTACATTATGCAGAGACATAGTACGGGAGATGGACCTGAGAGTTCTACCTCTGGATTCACAGACAGCAAAAGTGACTGAGATACACTTCTTCCAGCAATGCCACACGTATTCCAAGTTCACAAGTCCTAACAGTTCCCATGGGCCTATGAAACCTATTTTTATTCAAACCAACATGGGCACCCTAGACACAATCAAATCAGAAATATTAAGTAAGCAAAGAGTAGTGAATCAGTACTAAGTTCATTTCATTGTCCCTCTTGGGACAATGGGGATAATGAGTAGAGGTCTGGGCAAATATGCTGAATGAATGACAAACTGACATGTCCACAGACAATGCTGAGGTTCTGATCAGGTATAAGGTGTATTTTTTATTACAAATTTTGAAAAGAGAATTCTGTTTTGGGGGTTTGTATCTGAAAACTGCTAACAGAAAATTACAGGTACCCTGGATATGGATGGAGAACATGAATGTGCTTTCACATTGTGAAAGGGACTAGTAAAGTATCCTAGGCCTACCACTGATGATGAGAGTATAGCATGGCTGTGGTTTAAGAATTCACATTAAATTATAGCAAGAGAACAAAAATAACTCTTTTAAAGTATAATTAATTCTATTACATTGATTATGTGCACTCAGAAAACATGAAAGAAATAATAATAATGTCCCTGTTTCTTCTAAAGCACCTCAATATTCCAAATGAGTTTCAAAAAGAATATTGTAGCTTCTGTTTAAAAATTTATCTGGAGAAATGCACATGATGTATACAGTATAGTAACAGTGACAGACTTTTCTTTTCTTTTGCAATTTAGAAGTATGAAAGAGAATACACCATAGCTAAAACTGAGTTTCATTAGTCATATACAATTATTTCCTTGTGTGAAGTTGACCTTTTTGAGAAAAGCAAAGAGAGAGGGCTGAGCACATTCTATTTTCTCTTTGATGTTTTGTAGGATATAACGAAAGATGAATGCTCGATGCTGAGACTGCAACTGAAGGACAGGGATGAGCTCATTTCTCAGCTACAGGCAGAGCTGGTAAGAGATTGGCTGAAGCAGTTACCTACTTTCAGGGTTATTTGCTATAAACATTTATCTACTGACACTGATATTATTATTTATGTTTGATGAGTGATTTAATATGACTGTCAATTTTATCATCCTTTAGAAATGAAAGCTATAATTCTTTGGTGACAGAAAAAAAGGAATGGTGTTTTACATGTACAATAACTATATACTTCTAGGAAATGATGAAATCTTTCAGTTGTATCTATAATTCTAAAGGCTAAGGCCACATTACATTTTGTATAATGTGTGATTCCCATTTGCACTGAAATACCTAGATAGAAAACTTTAGAATATAAAAGAAAGCATTTATTGTAAACTAAGCAGGTTTTACATTTATTTTTACAATTACAAAATGTAGCTTTTTGTCAGTCTATTGTAGGTTGTCAATTAATGCACGACTCTCACAAAATACAAAATATTTATACTTTATTTGGTGGTGAGGTTATTGTAAAGACATATTAGGAATCAAACATTTAGAGCATAATAGTATGTTTGCTATGTAGAAGAACAATGGACATTGCTTTTCTAGATGTTTTATATATTTTATATAAAATATATATTTTATATATTTTAGGAGAAGCCATTTAAAATTAGTGTTAGTACTCTGGATGTAAGTAAAAATCAGAGAATCATAAAATATAAATTAAAGTGAGGATTTAATTTATCAAAAATTCTTGAAATACCAGCAAAATATATATAATACTGTGGAAAACACTCTGACAGTGTTACAAAATAAGTACTAGTTAAACTCATGTTATAAGATGACTTAAAAGTTGACTATATCAATGATGGAGTGTTATAAAATGCAATTCAATTGCATAACTGAGTCACAGATCAACATGCTTCTGAGTACTACTCACATACCAGCACCATGCCACATTCATAGCACATTTTACAGGTCTAAACAGCTGGTAGTGTTTTTACTGACTCTTGACCTTTATTGAGAATAGGGGTTCACAGCCCCAAGCATGTACGTATGGGTTCACAAGCTTCTAAGTTACTACTTAAAATTAGAGGATGATTCACAGACAAGTAGAGCATTCCCATTTAAAAGATGAGCAGAATATTAATAGTGCAGACAGTATCTACTACATAATACTAAAGTATATGTTTAATATATTCTTCTAGGTCAGTGGTTCTCAACCTTCTTATTGCTTTAATAACTTTCTCATGGGTGACCCTAAGCCATATTTTATTGCTAGTTGATAACTATAATTTTGCTGCTCTTATGAATCACAACAAAAAATTTGATAAGCAAGATATCTGATATGTGATTCCTATAGCAGTCATGACTCACAGTTTCAGACCTAGTGCTCTAGGCATATATTGTAACTAAGTTTTGTTTGCAGAACACAGAAAAATATCTTTGCATTTAGCGACTATCAAGTACAAATACCTATTATCAAATGGAGTAATCAATCTTAAATAACAAGATCTGTCATTAGCTGTTATTAGCAATTATCTGTTAAGATTATCTGTTCAGTCACTTTAACCGAGAGTGCTTATTTTCAATAATTAACTCAGAAAAAAAGATTGTTCGTTTTCTTCTTAACATCAGTTTGATCAGATTTAAGACATAGAATGTCCAAGAAATAGACCTTTCTTTGTTCAGTGAAATGAGAAAGAAAATCATTGCTTCCAGAGCCAGTTCTACAACTATGATTACAATAATTCAGTGCCCCTCCCTCCAAAAACCGGGCTTGTCTAAATTGGCTACTTATCCTTGAAATTTTCCAAAGTAATAATCATTGCTCCATTTCAATGTCTGGGCTGCACAGTTTGCATAAGCATGCAGAATGTTTTAACAAAAGAATGATGTTACCTTTTGCTGTGAAATTATTTTGGAAAAAGGACTTTCCAAAGAGAAGGAAGAAGGTGTGATGATTTAGGGAAACACGTTAAAAAGAAAAACAATTCAAACTAGATCTGAAGAATTCGTGAGGTACCCATGGGCACAGTGATGAGTTATTTCTCCACTGCAGGTAAAATGAGCCAATTCAAACCAGATTAAATTATATTAAAGACTATTTTGTTTTGAAACTGCTTTTGGGTTCACTGGTCACATAATTGAATCCAGGAGAGTCACCATGTGGAAGAAGGGGATGGGGGAAGAGAAAGGATAGAGAGGAGAAAAGAGAAGAGAAGAGGAGAGGAGAGGAGAGG
>NW_022196903.1:56025495-56048410 GCF_008632895.1 Mastomys coucha
GGAAATCCGCCTGCCTCCGCCTCCCAAGTGCTAGGATTAAAGGCGTGCGCCACCACCGCCCGGCTGTCTTTTTATTTCTTGACCACTAATATTATTATAAGCAAATTCATCTACCCATATATTTCAGAATAAATTTATAAGTAATTATTTCATTAAAAGCATAGATTAAGAATGCTTTCTTTTGTAATTGTATTTATTTAGTATATCACTGCTATTCAGAATTTTCATTCTAGTAACAATTACCTGAGAAGGAAAAAAAATTTAAGTAAGAAAGATTTTGGCTCATCACTTCTGTGTTTTCAGTCCTTGCTCAGATGGCTTCACTGTTTTAAGCCTAATGCAGGGCAAAGCATCATGGATGAAGGAAAGATACACCCTTCCACATTACTCTTCCAGTGGCTCTCTTTCTCTACATCTGCCTGCCATTGAGGTAGTTCTACCTCAAATGTGGTATAGAAAAGAAAATTACAGTTTATTTTTTCAACCATTTCCAATAGTCATCTTTTCAATGTCACCTCAACAATACTATTATTATGTTAGAGTGATTGGCTGTTCTGTGTGTGATAGGGTTTCAACAGCATCATCCACTTCTGCAGTAGATATCAGGAGCAGCCTACATAAATTACTAGATATCTAATATATCTAAAAGTGTTCCCATTTGAGCACAGTTGCTTTAAAGGCACCATATTAATTTTCAGTCTATCATTTAAACTGTATAAAGTAAGCATATGCATTTGGATACCCAAGGAGTGGAAAGCCTGCAAGAGATATAGGCATTTTCTATATGTTATAGTTAAGTATGAGAAAGATAGTTTCTGATTCTGTCTGGTAGGGAGTCTGAGATTGGAGTACCAGCTTGGGTGGGTGCCAATGAGGACTGTCCCTGGTTGAAGGAGGCCATCTTTTCACTACATACAGCAGGAGAGGGGGATAGCAAGTTCCGTGTTCTCTTAATCTAATCCATTACAGGGCCCAATCCAGTATTGTCATCTAATTAAAGCAACCTTCCAACGTCCCCTCATCCAAGGGGACCTACTGTGTGAATCAGGGAGCGTACAGTTCTGACCAGAGATCCTAAGTTATGGCCTTGCTTGTTTATTGTTACTAATCAAGAAGCATTGCAATCTACTAAATATTTCATAAAGTATCATCATTTCTCTTCTCCATAATTTCAGAATTATTACCATAGCTCTCTACTCCCTGCTTCCTGAGTTGGTAGACTTTATAAACCATGAAGATGTTATGAAATTAAAAACAATCATTTGATTTTATGTTATATATTCATATGGTTTGAGAAGAGTATCCCATATATGAAGTGATTTCCTAATGAGAGTCCATTTTCTATCCAAACTTTCAATTTATCATTTTCTGTATAAAAAGGAAGGCAATGAGCAATTAGTTCTCTTGGGATCAATTTCAACGACTCTAATATTAACACCTATGAAATTTTCAAGCATTACTTAATTTTATGAGCTTTATTGGTTTTTGACAGATAAGAGTAATGATTTACATAGTTTTATGATGTTCAAGGGAATGTTTAAGAGTATAATATCAGCTTTTACTGAAGTTCTATACACCATAGGGCAACAAATTGGGAGGAAAAAGGAGTTACTCACTGTAATCGCATGTGTTAGAGTAGAAAGGAACTGATTGGCCATGGGAGCATCTACCTTCAGCTGTTCACCCCACAGCAGAGCCATCATGCTTTGCCAGAAGCACATCATAGAGAAGGGCAAGGCTGTCCCTTCATTATGACTTCTTATGTAACAGTGTTTTGTGTTGATCATAAGGTTAAGTGGCTTTTGTAAAGTAGACCTTGTCTCCATATCTGTCTGTCTCTTTCTTTCTGACCTTCTTGCCCTCTCCTCTCTATCCGTATCTTCTTATACCCATCTAAAACCCCATTCTCTACAAAGGCTATATGCACATACCCAGGGAAACCAGGAAATGCCAATCATAAAAACCCAACTCTGCTAGCTACATGGTCTTAGAGTGAAATGTCCAGAACTACAAGTAACTAAAATCCTGTATTTAACCACCCAGCCTATGCTGTTTATATCTATCTGTCTGCTTGTATCTTAGATATAGTCTTCATATGTAACCCAGGGTTTATAGTCATTTACTATGCAGCCCAGGTTTTATGTGGCTTCATGGTTTTCCTGACATTGCTTTCCACATGCTGGGAACATACAAAGCACTATTGTACCTTGCTTCACCATTTATCTAAACTCCAGTAATCTGACTTTGCATTTAGTGGTATTCTGTATTACACTGGGCTTAGTGCTTAATTTTAATGATTAACAAAAATTAAGATACTTATCTTGGAACATAAATTGAGACTTTAGAAGATCTTAGTGTTTGTCATTCCCATTGTCTATAAGGAGAGAGGCAGTAAAATCATCAGAGAAGGATTTTGGGTTTTCACACTCCCTACTAAATAAACATTAAGAGCCCAATTTTATTGCTATTTTATATGTCATTTTTCTTGATAAGATTCTACAAAATAAAATTAAATGATCAATATAAACAGAATGATTGCTGATAATTAATATGGGTCATTAAACTGGACAAGGAGGAAGTGACCAGACGTGAAGGCACAACCATACACCTCAGTTATGTGTTCAGCATCATCAGGACTAAGGAGGATGCTGGGTAGCTGAGAGTATATAACAGAGACAATAGGCAGAGTCATAAGTGTTCCCAAGAGTTTTTATAAAGAATAATATTCAAGTACATTTAAATGTGATGATATATTTTCCTTGTACGGTATTTTGGGCATTGTTTAGGTTGAAAAGATAATTCTCTAACCCAGAACCTACATTTTAGGATCTTACTCATTTGCTCAATTAAGATATTTAATTATTACACTATACATTATATACATTCTATGTATATGGTATACATTATATACATTATATTATACAATATATGGTATACACAGTATATAATATGTATTAGAACAAAAGGTCTATATACAATAGCACAATAGCTGAATATTCACAATAATCAGAATAAATTCAAATAGTATTATCTACTTACATGTTCATATAAATTTAATCTTATTAACCTATTATAAAATGCAAATATTTTTCTTGCTTGAGGAAAGTTTTATTCACTTTCTCATCTATTTAGTGAAGGTCATGCTGAAGAATAGACTGTAATTTAATTTTTATTACTAATGTGAAATTGAGGGACACTACAAACTTTATCTTCATGTTGTACAGTAAATCTGTGAGATCTGTCATGAACACTGGTGGTAAAATGTAGCCTTGTGTTTTAGGGAATGGATATATTCTTGTAGATACCTATTAATCATGTAAGTAGTTGCAGAGTACTCATAAATGGTTTCAGATTTGTGGTGAAAAGTGTGCCTCATATGATATAAAAATAAAACAATCTATATGAGCCATTCAACTTTAAGTTAATTCAAATTATTTTAAGTAATTATAGAGAAAAAATAATTGCTTTGACTCTGAAGAGGCAAACAGAAATGTCCTAATTTATGTTGATCTGGCATGTATGCACTACAATTTTTAGTATTACTTTAGACACACACTATTTATACTTGGTAAAATATCAAGTGAGTATGTATAGATGATTTTAAAAGCAAAAGCAAAAACAAATTATAAAAGTATCCCAAGATTCTGAATTTTCACATGTTCTATCAGGAAGTTTTTTCCCCTCTGAATGTTTTCCTCATTTTTCAACCCAATGGACTTACAAGTGTTCAGTGCAGCCTTTCTGTTGTTTCTGTTGTTTCTGTTGTTTTGCATTTCTAGTCATAAGGAAAATGAGTGCTTGCCACTCTTCGTTGTTTACATCCTTGCACCCAACACTGGACAACAAGCAGCTTAAGAGAGGTGGGGTTTGTTTGGGTTTATAATTCTGGGAATATGTTCTACCATATGGAGGGTGCATGGAGGAGTGCTGCTGGGTGCCCTCGACTGGGATGGAGAGAAGCAAATGTACATGCCCAGCAAAATTTGGTCTTTTTCCCATTTAATTCCTCCTGGGACTTCAAGCCATGAGATCGCTCTGCCCACATTCAGAATTGGTCTTTTTCCTCAGCTTTACCCCTGTAGAAATGCCTTGGGCTGTTTTTTTCTAGTCAAGCTGACAATGAAGATTAACTATCACAGCTACCAAGTTAGAAATGTATTATCCCATGAGTGAATAAAGAGCTTGTGATTATTACTATGTCATATTTGTACTATCTGAGATGGCAAAAACCCCATCAATTTATAAGTCAACTACCACACATTTCAGCATAGAACAGCAAGAAGTTACACTGAATATACAGTATGTAAATAATAAGTGTCTGAAAGTCATCTGTATTTATTGTTTCTTTCTACTAAAATTCTAAACGTATAAGTGATAAGTCCTCCTAGAAGCATCTATGTGTATGCATATCTTATTTTTACTAATTATAGATATTTAACTTATGCATACACAACATGTCATGTAAATGTTACTTATTTTAATGTATAATAAATTTTAAAATAAAATATGACTAAGAAGACTTCCAGTTCTAAGAGATAAAATACAAAGAAAATGTGTTGTATATTTCCCTTATAGCTGATATAACTGTGCAAACATAGCTATCTTCAATATAATTTCTAAACTGGGTGTGGGTAAGGAAGGCTATTTCAGCTATCAATTCAAAATTAGCAACAAAGTTATGGAATTTCACTTACTGAATCCCATTGCTTAATGGAACTGTTTAGCTTATTTGTTTAAAGTTAAGAAATAAATTAGTGACAAAAGTCAGTGGGCAAAAGTGTTTGTTGCCAGGCTTGACTACTTGACCTAATTTTCCAAAGAGCATATGATCAAAAGAGATATGCTCTGACCTGCACACATGCACCCATGCAGCACTATTCACATTTTTGCATTTTACATTTTAAATTTTTGCACACGTCACATAAATAATAGGTGTACTTAAAATTTAAACAACATAATAGCTTATGACAATTAAGTGTGCATCTTTTAGGCAATGAATGGAAATTTGAATTCATGCATTAACTATCCTGAGTGAGGTATCCCAATCCCAAAAGAACACACATGGTATGCACTCAGTGATAAGTGGATACTAGCCAAAAAACTAGGAATACCCAAGATACAATTCACAGACCACATGAAGCTCAAGAAGAAGGAAGACCAAAGTATGGGTGCTTCAGTCCTTCTTAGAAGGGGGATCAAAATACTCATGGAAGCAAATATGGAGACAAAATGTGGAGCAGAAGACGGAAGGAAAGTCTATCCAGAGACTGCACCACCTGGGGATCCATTCCATATACAGACCCCAAACCCAGACACTATTGTGGATGCCAAGAAGTACATGCTCACAGGAGCCTGATATAGCTGTCTCTTGAGACGTTCTGCCAGAGCCTGCAAATACAGAGGCAGATGCTCACAGCCAACCATTGGACTGAGCACTGAGTTCCCAATGAAGGAGTTAGAGAAAGGACCTAAGGAGCTGAAGAGTTTTACAACCCATAGGAAGAGCCAAAGGAGCTGAAGGGATTTGCAACCCTGTAGGAAGAACAACAATATCAACCAACCAGAACACCCAGAGCTTCCAGGAACTAAACTACCAACCAAGGAATACACATGGAGGGACCTATGGCTTCAGCCACATATGTAACAGAGGATGGCCTTTTCTGGAATCAATGAGAAGAGAGCCCTTTGGTCCTGTGAAGGCTCCTTGCTCCAGTGTAGGGAAATGTGAGGGCAGGAGGTGGGTGTGGGTGGGTGGGTAGGTAAATATCCTCATAGAACCTGGGGGAGGAGGGATGGAATAAGAGGTTTTGGGGGTCAGAAAATGGGATAACATTTGAAATGTAAATAAAAAAATATCCAATAAAAAAACTATCTCAGTACATTTTCATATCTCCAAAACTGTTGTACATTTCTCATTGGACATGTTTATTATATATATATTAGGTAATGATCTCACTAAGAAGGCATATTCTGCTTATCATAGAGAAGAATCAGTAGTTCTCAGTGACTCTTGTCCTTTCAAAAAATATGCTTATTAAATTTATTATTGTTCAAACTTATATTTACAAAGTTCAATAAAAGTATTGATTAGTTGTGTTTCTATTCTCACTATTATAATATTCATTTAATATAATGTACATTATTTAATCATAATTTTTCTTCCAGAAAAGAGGATATTAAAATACTTGTTTAGGCATACAATAAAGTAGCTCACTGAGGTAAACACTTTTTCCTCTTGATAAAAATCAACTTTAGAAAGTTAAGTAAAATAAAGAGTTAGCAAAAGAATCTCATGTTTTATTACACATTCTTCCTCTTAGAATAAATATGAAAATTATGTTCTCACTTTAATGTAAATAAACAGCAGGCACTCACTTTTCAGCCCTCTGAGAGGCCATTCATAGAATGCTGGCCAAGGTTGAGGATGATGTGTTTGCACTTGAATAGCAATGCATGGAGTGCTTAGGAGACTTAGAATATTTGGAAACCTGAAGGCATTGAAAATATAGCATCCTGTGTAATCAGGTTACTACCTATAATATAAAAAGGGTGCTAGACATAAAAGTCTAAGAAATGCATATGGTTAATAGCATTTCAACAAGAATCTGGAGAGAAGCATGATTTCATTTTCTTTAAATATATATTCAAAATTCAAATTGATTGAAATTGTATACCCTTGAATATTTAATAACAGAATAATTCCTGCTTTATAAGAGAAACATCTATTCCTCATTAAAAAAAATCACATCTTGAATTCAGCTTGAAAGTAATTCCCCACTTGCACCTCATGCTATTATAATTTATAGCATTATTCATGCCAGTCATTTTAAGTTAGAATATTACAGCCCCATGGAAGATTTACATAAGAACAGGCAGCTGTAAGTACTTTCAAATCCTCTTTCTTTTTCATATTTAGGAAACATTAGGGACAGAAAAGAAATAGATTAGGTATACTTAAACATTATTAAAGTGTCAGGCTACTTTCGTTCTTTTTCCAGGAGAATTAATTGCACATATTCCAGAAAGGGCTTATCTCAGCAGTAATTACTCTCCTAGTCAGTACTGTGAGACAGATGTAGAATATGAATCTGACAATATCCTGTGATACATAATGGGGATTAGTGTCTGGTTCCTTGCACACTCCAGTACCCTGATGAAGAGCTGCCAAAAGATACAATCTTTAATATTCCACAGCATTTGCTGTAGCAATCCTGAATACTTGTTTAAGTCTTTATCACAGAGTGTTGTCATATTGTAGCATGTCACAGATACAGAGAAATAATTGTTGCTTAGTTTAATGGCACTAGGACAAGAGTTTACTTTGAAGTCATGGGTGGAGCATAAAAGGAGTACATAGCTGGAGTGAGCAAGTGAGGCTCCTAGTAGAATTTAATGCAAATGTAAATTGAAACAGTTGACTATTTTGATATTTTCTCAACTTTTTCTATCATGTGTGCCTTGCAATTTCCCATATTTTCTCCTCTCTGTAAAGAAAGAAAAAATGTAAATCTTATATTTTTAAATTTTCATACCAATACATGTTCCAAACATTAGTATAAAATTTATAAAATACAGCCAATTAAATAAGCAGGTTATAAACTCTATAAACACATACTTAGAAAAAAACATATTTATTGAATTATAGCAGAAAATAATACAATGTAAATATATATTTAAATGTATATGATTTGATGAAAATTATAACAAATTTTAAAATCAAATTGTTATTAGAATTAACAAACAAGGCTTGAATCTTATTTGGAGATTTAGGGAAAAAAAAACCCTCCTCTTACAGGTTTTGCAAGGTGAACCTATGAGAAGAAAACAACACAATACAAAAAGTCTGCTGGTTATTTCAGATTACCTCCCTGTAAAATGTTGAGCTCAGACTTTATAGGAATCAAGCTGTAATTGACATAAAAGCCTTCATACTGAGGAACAGCTCCATAGTATACAAAAGTTGATATGTAAGCTGTTAAAGGAGAAAAGCAGTTAACAGTCTTACTGAACTATAAATCCTATGAACCACAGTAATGACTAAGGTGACATGATATTCACAGGGGTTCAGTGGTGCCTCTTACGTCTTGGGGTAACAAACAGCTGTACAATTAGAATGAAATTCCTCTCACAAGAAGAGAATGCATGTCTGGCAACTGTAAACCTAGACAAACTACCTTTGGCTGGTGATGTCATGGACCCTAGAGAAGAATCTACCACAGCTATTTTCCTAAACCAGTATAATTCCTAACTGCATTATAAAACTCACTCTTATATAAGCAACCATGTCTCTTACCTTACTCCTTTTTGCAACAATATAAAGATCAACACAGAAAACTAAAGCTGGTCAAAAATGATAAAAATACCCACCCCCGAAAGGAGACATCTACAACACAATGTCTATTCATAAAGTTCATTAGGAAAATTCAGAAGAGAGGTTGGGAGTGTCTTCCAAATATGAAAGGGAAGTTATACTTACAAAACTTCAACAATATGATCACCTAAATAAGACCTGCACAATGATAATACTAGTCGGCATGCCTATGTTGGTGAAAGAAATATCATAAGTTTCTACAGCTGGATAAATTGATGGCTGAAGGAAAGGTACTAACTCTTCTCCAGGGACAACACTTCTATAAGGATATTCAGGGCAAATCTGTCACTAGTAAACACCTAGACATAAAAGCAACACTAAGTAGCAAGACTCAGCAGATTTTATGTGTATGTCCTCCCTCCCTCTCCCCCTCCTCTCTCTCTTTCTCTCCCTCTCTCTATGTCTCTCTCTTTCTCTCTCTTACTCTCTTTCTCTCTGTCTCTGTCTCTCTCCCTCTCCTCCTCTCTCTTTCTCTCTGTCTCTCTCTCTCTCTGTGTGTGCGTGCATGTGAGTGTGAATAATAATTAAAGATAAAAAGGTAAAAAATTTAAAGTTGTGGGTATTTGGTAAGAGTTGGAAGGTAAAGATGAGGAATAGAAATTATATGAGTACATTACTTGCATACAAAATGTTCAAAATATTTTAAAAATTAAATTGAATGCAAAAGAGATAAAGCAGAAAATACTTCACTGTTATAGTGGTTGAAATCAGGCTATTTGTAAAATTATCTTCCCTCTCTAAAGGTCAAATGAACAACTTTATTTCAGTTTAGCTAAATGTAAGCTTACTGTGAATATCTCAACTTACCTTCTTCATGAACTCAATAAAAATATTTCTCTGTCTTACTTAATAGTATGCATGTGTAAATATTCTATGTTACAATTGATTATATTTAAAATTTGGGAGTCACTTTGAACAACAACTTTGAGGCCAGAGATACCATTATGAGGAAATGTCAAACATAGAAGATCGTTGTAAACAGATTATGATTAATTGGTGAACACTTGCTATTTGGTAGATATTATTGTTAATGTTTAAAACTTACAAGTGCATTTGATTTTTAGAAGCAAGTTGAAAAATGTTAGTACTTTCAGTTTTCCACAATAAAACAAGATCAGAAAGATATAAGGATATCAAGTCTATATCATAAAATTGAGTCAGTATTGAAAAAAAAAGTTTGTCTGCCTCTTTGAATGCCATCTCCAAACACATTTCTAAATTTTAAATTGATATAAAACAGGAAACTATTCAATTTTTTATATAAACACTGTGATGAAAGGTAGTAGCTATTCTTTGTAGTTTGTTCCTCAAGTGCCTGGTGGCAGTATACTAGAACTGTCACAACTTCCAGCCCAGTGGTAACTAAATAAACTCACTTCAGGGCCGCTAGTTCAGTGACATCATACAATCCTTGGGATGGTCATTGTGACATACATCAGAAAGGGAACCTAAATTTACAAACTAATGCCACTTCTGGTGTCATTTCCAATTGCATTGTTGAATGTATCTTAAACATCAATGCAGTCTCTCTTTAGAATGTATTTGTACTAAATTCTAAGTGCCTAGATTTATCAAAAACAAAGTAAAAAAAAAAAAACACTTGAAAGATCATGGTTAGGATTATCAGAAAAATGAATACTTAACCCAAGAGTAAACTGAGTTGTGGAGAAGGGAAGTCTGGGATCCCAGAATTGAATGTAAGAAATAAACTGAGGCCTAGCATATTAACATGAGGAAAAAAAGGATAAAAAAATATATTACACAAAAGGGATGTCACTGGAAAATGATGTATGTCCCATAAAATAAATAATATAAGGCTGTATATACTCATCATGTAAAGAAGTGGGGAGGAAGGATATGGCTACAGAGATGAAATGGCTAGAGCAGAAGATGGATAGGTCTTTAGAAGAACAGTTTATGTTACCACACAGACTTTAGTCTTATTCTCACAGGAGCAGAGTTAAATTCTTACTGGGCCATATACCTGTGGTCTCACTTCTGGAGGAATAATGTTGAGGCAGATGAAGTGATCTGTGGCAAATCTCTTTCTGCATTCTATTGAACCCCCAAGAACTTTCAGGAAAGAAGGCAGCAATTTACCAAGGCGCTTAGTTTTAGTGTCTTGTTACTGAACTACTTTGGCTTAGAAAGCAATTATTTATTATTTATTATATGCTCTTCTTTGTTATGCTCCTTCAGCCAGTCTGGAGCTTGCAATCCAGGAGGAGTCAGGTATAGGAGATTCCATCTTCATCAGGCTGTCCTAAAGCATTCTGTCTCTGGATCCTCTGTACAGCTTAACACATACAAACTCATCTACCCCACCTCACACAGAAGTTAGCCCATGATGTGACAGGAATTGTGAAAAATGAGGATGGATTTTAATTCTAAACAAACAGCTTTTATGTGTTCGGATGTCTCCCTCACCTGTATACAGGTAGAAAGTGAGTCTTCTCACTTATATTTCATCTCTCTTCACTTAGATGGTCCTAGGATTGGTGTATATTCTGTTAGGGACTGATGGAAACAGTATAAACTAATCACCTATGATTCCCTTCCAGAAGCTTGGGGTTAATTGACCTTCCTGCAAGTTTTATTTCAGAATCACACAGTTTTGCCTTTATTAGGTTCTTTCTCATTGATAAATTCTCTAACGATGGGCCCTAGACATGTAGTAGTGTGCTCAGCAGCAGTGTGAGCTGTAAGGCAACAGCGAGGAGTTGAATAGAATTTGCATCCCAATTCATGCAGTTTTTAAAGCTTTTAGCAAAACTGGAGAGGAAAGCAGGAAATTATCCCACTATTAAATAGGAAGAGAAATGGGAGTAGAAAGTGTTGATTCTGGAGGTTAGTTCTGAGAAGTAACTGGAGAGCATACTTGTTAGGAACCATGGGAACAGGAAGCTGAAATGTAGGGTGATGTTACTATGAACAATTCAGGGTCAATGGTAGAGAAAAGGAAACCCAAGGGGAAGACAGGCTGTATGTTATGAAAACAGAAAAGGCTAGGTTAGAATTAATTCAATCTAAAATGTGTTAAGACATCAAAGAAAAATGATGAACACCACTGTGCAAATGTGACTTGAAAAAAATACTTGGTAGTATCATGGCATTTGTTTATCATTTTTATGAACAACTCATTTCATGACATAATGCAATATTCTCTGTTTGTAAAGTTTTGTTTGTTTTTATGTGTAAGTGAGTCTTGGTTAGTTTTCTATTACTGTGAAGACAAGACATGACTAAAGCATCCTGTAAGACCCCACTAATACAGAAGTAGAGGCTCACAGCCATCCATTGGACTGAGTACAGGGTCTCCAATGAAGGAGCTAGAGAAAGGACCTATGGAGCTGAGGGGTTTGTAGCCCCTTAGGACAAACAACAATATGAACTAACTAGTACCCTCAGAGCTCCCAGGGGCTAAAACTCCAACCAAAGAGTACACATGGCAGGACTCATGGCTCCAGCAGCATATGTATAGCAGAGGATGGCCAAGTCAGTCATCAATGGGAGGAGAAGCCCTTGGCCCTGTGAAGGTTCTATGCCCCAGTGTAGGGGAATGCCAGGGCCAGTAAGCAGTGGTTAGCAGGGGGAGGGGGAGGAAACAGGGGTTTTTGTAGTTTTTGTTATTTTATTTTATTTTTGGAGGAGAACCTGGGAAAGGAGATATTGTCAATAAAGAAAATATCTAATAATTTTTTTAAAAAAAGAAAATATTCAATCAAGGACTTGCTTACAGTGTTAGAGGGCATTCTAGCTTACAATCAGATGAACTGTCCATTTCCATCTTGGTCAAAAGCATGGTAGTAAACAGGATAGCATAGTGCTAGAGGTAGAAGCTTAGAGCTTACATCCTGATTCATAAGTAAATTGTAAGACAGAAGGAGCAGAGAAGGGAAAAAGAGGGGAGAGGAGGAGGAGAGAAAAAAGAAAGTGAATGGTCCCTATCTGAACTTTTGAAACCTTAAAACCCACCTCCTCAAAAAAGTTACTCACCTCCTCAGAAAAGACCACACCATCTAATCCTTTCCAGAATTCCACTCAGCAAGGGACAAAACATTCAAATGTATGACTCTATGGGAGTGTCTTACATGACCAAGGGACCTTTTATAAGGACAACATTTAATTGGGGCTGGATTACAAGTTCAGAGGTTCAGTCCATAATCATCAAGGCAGGAGCATGGCATTTTCTAAGCAGGCAAGGTAAAGGCAGACCTGAGAGTTCTGCATCTTCATCAGAAGTCTGCTATGAGGAGACTGACTTACAGGCAGCTAAGGTGAGGGTCTTAAGCCCATGCCCACAGTGACACCTACTCCAACAGGGCCACACATCCTAATAGTGCTCCTCCCTGGGCCAAGCATATACAAATCCTCACATAGAGCCACTCTCATTTAAACCACCACAGTGATAGTGGACATGCCTGTATGAATTTGTGTGTGTACATGTGGTCAGGTACTTATGAAAGCCATAGGATATTGGACACCCTGAGTATAAGACAGATATGAGTTACCTAAATTGGGTGCTATAAACTGCCTTTGGTCCTTGACTAGTTTAATAGCTATTGCTGAGCCATTTCTCTCACTCATCAAGGTACTCATAAGACAAGGAGAACCCACTTTTTGATAAGAAGTTATCCACAAAGCCAGGACAACTTACATTTTAATTCAGGCCTGTTAACACAATAATAATATATGCTACCAGGGAGATTGAAGCAAGAGGATTGGAAGTTCAGGGTGAGCCTAGGTTATAGAATGAGTTAAAGGCCAGACTGAATAAGAAGAGTTCTGGGGATGTTCCTCTATGGAGGAACTCTGCCTAGCCTGTACTTGGCCTACCTACATTTCACCACCAGGAAAAAAAAATACTGCATTTTCACTTAATATCCCTTATGTTTGTGGGTTGTTTAATCTATATATAATACCATCTAAGAGCATTTGGATTGTGAGCAATTAGTAGTAGAAATAAATAACACTTCAGCAAGAAATACTTCACTATATGCATATGTGTATATCACATATAGGCAAACATGCACAAACATGCTTATGAAACTACGAGAGACTGAGAAACACTCAGAAACCATAGATGATTATATTATCCATCACTACATAAGTCAGTGTACTTATACACCTTGCTGTGCATCCCATCATACTTCTTTCATAATGGAGAAAATTGAAGCTAAGAGCTATTAATTCCCAAACCTAGAGAATTATTAGATGTCTTTTAGGCAATCTGTGTAAATATGACTGTATTTGCTGTGAGTGGCAGAACACCACATTGCTGAGACCTTTACCAGCTACTGTGTCCTGCTGTTGTGGATACTGCTGCAGAACTAACTGCCCAAGTTGGAAGAGTCTTTTCACTGTCAACAAGAGATTCTCGAGCCTCTTATAATTTCCTAGACACAATAGTCTGATGGTCTTCATTATGTTCCCCGTCCTAACATTCCACACACCTTATGTTCATCACACAGCCAAACAAGATTAACTAGAATTAGGATCGAAAGGCTTCAAGGATTGGAGAGCACTGCATCCAATCTTCTAGGCAGTGAGACACTGCTTGAGAGATGCTTACAAGGAGCACTGGCCTGCCTTCACTCAAAACAGGCTTTCCTGTAGTATGTCATTAAAGAGTGCTATCATTGCTGAAGCGTGAAAGTCTGCACATTTTATGAAATTCATCACAAATATTCACTAGGTGTATATTTGTTTTCACTAAGAACAGATAAAGTGCCAGGAAGAGGACAGTGCCTGCTGCACTACTCACAGTCGCCTCCATAATTTGAGTTATCTCCAACCCACTGCAAAAGACAGAAACTTGGCAATGTCACCCATCCTATTATAACTGAAATTAAGGCTAGAAGAATAACTCTTTGGTTTATCCTTGAAACCATATGAGCTTGATTGTCATGTTAATAACAACAGCAACAAACCCTTAAAGAAGGTTCAACATTTTCATGTTATAAGTGGAGAGAATGTTTTGAGAAAATTCTTTCCTATTAGGTAAAGTTTATTTTATCTTGTATTGTTACAATATTATTGAAAATAAAATAAAAAAATATTCAGTAGCAGAAGATACAGCATCAGTTTCCCAGCTTTCGCATGACAGCCTCTGGACATATTAAGGGATATTTTTATTGTTGTTGCTATTGTGGTTGTTGTATAAGTGAAGTGAAAATAACTCCATGATATTTACTTTTTCTTAGGCATGTATCAAGCATAGCTTCAGTGATGAGTCTTTGTTGTTGGTGGTGTTAAATAATTTCTTTTGTCCATAGAATTAAAATATTTACTACTAATATCATCTACAACAGCAAGTTCATATTAAATGTGTTCCTTTTAAAAATAAATTCAATTTCAGTGGTGTTGTTTGTAAAGCTTATTCTTTCATTAGAAGGCTCTGATAGTACCCAACTAATACAGAAGTAGAGGCTCACAGCCATCCGTTGGACTGAGTACAGGGTCCTCAATGAAGAAACGAGAGAAAGGACCTATGGAGCTGAAGGGTTTGCAGCCCCTTAGGAGGAACAACAATATGAACTAACTAGTATCCTCAGAGCTACCAGGGACTAAAACTCCAACCAAAGAGCACACATGGGGGTACTCATGGCTCCAGCAGCATGCATATTGCAGAATATGGCCAAGCTGGTCATCAATGGGAGGAGAGGACCTTGGAGCTGTGAAGGTTCTATGCCCCCGTGTAGGGGAATGCCAGGGCCAGTAAGCAGGAGGGGTTGGGATGGGGAGCGGGTAGGGAACAGGGGATTGTTTTAGTTTGGTTTTTTTTTTTTGGAGGGGAACCTGGGAAAGGAGATATTGTAAATAAGAAAACATCTAAAAAAAAAAAAACAAACAAAAAAACCCCATTAATTAAGCCCTAATTTCATACAAAAAATGTCTAAAAATGAAAAGAATGTTTTTCAATTGAGGTCTCTATTTTCATCTGGAGATAGAAATAATAAAGACATAAGAATTAACAATAAATATAGTATAAATAAATAAGGACTTAATAAACATAAGTGAAAACTGCTTTATTCTTCTAAACCACAACAGATGGGGATGCTGCCTATAAAGTGGATGGATGAATAAATACATGAATACTTCTAGGATGTAACATGTATCTGTATCATTGACAACAGAGTGTAAAGATGTTAATTTCAGGTGCTGAATGTCTCCCATTGAATTTCACACCTATTATTTTGAAGTAAACTATGCTCACTGAAGTACTCATTTTTGACTATTGTAAAGAAGTATTTACTCAGAAGCACTAAACTAGTACAACTCAAACCCAAAATATATGGCTAAGACAAACCCTTAGCCTTCTTTAGATTTTCCTTTTAACAACAACTGTTTATGGATTTATAATATTGTGATTTATTGATTAGAACCATAGATGAGATGCAAGTCTGATTTAAACATTGCCTATCAATGGCCTGCAACCTGTGGGTTGTGACCCCTTTGGCAAACTTTTATCTCCAAATACATTTATAGCACAATTTATAATAGTAGAAAATTATAGTTAGGAAGTTGCAATTAACATAATTTTATGGATGGGGTATTCACCAAAATGTGAAGAACTGTATTAAAGGATTGCAATATTAGTAAGGTTGAGAGGCACTACTGTATGTAAATAAGAAGATTAGGACTCACTATGAGACTAAGTGCATTTCACTATACCGACACTCTACTGCAAGGAGTAGGAGACACACAGTATGATTCTCCATGTGTGTATTTTTCTTTACCTAGTGCTTTCCTAAAACCCTAAGAGACTCATTTCCCAGTAATCCAAGGACAGTACCAATTAGCTCCTGAAATTATGGAAACTTCTAGTAGTGCTCATTATTTCTAATCCTTCAGACTGTTTATTATGTAACAACAACAACAACAACAAGAAAAGATTTATGCATTGGCTTACTGCTTAAGAGCATTTTCTACTCTTCTAAAGAATCCACATTTGATTTCCTGCACCAAGAAGCTGACTCAGAACCATGTGTATCTCTACTTTCATCAACTCTCATACCCTCTTCTGGACTTTAGGGGCACCATGCATGCACATACACACAGGGGAAAAAATTCTATACATTTAAAGTAAGACAAAGTAATAAAATCAAAGAACATAAATATTTTTGTTTGGTTGGTTGGGGTATTTTTTTGTTTTGTTTTTCTGAGACAGGGTTTCTCTGTGTAGCCCTAGCTGTCCTGGAACTCACTCTGTAGACCAGACTAGCCTCGAACTCAGAAATCCACCTGCCTCTGCCTCCCAAGTGCTTGGATTAAAGGCATGCCCCACCACCGCCCAACCGAACATTTATATTTTTAAAAGACTTGTGCAAAGGTACTTGAGAAACCCTAAGTTGTATTTTATTTACTCAGAACCATGTAGTCCATAAAAGTGCCATTGTCTAACCTATCAGCATTTGCATATGTGTTTAATGAGTAAATTAATCATATTTTCAGTATTTAAAATGCAATCCTGATCTGTCAAGGGAGACTGCAAATAATCTCTTCAGTGCACTCTGCTTTATGTGACTGTCCATGATTTTACTTGGAATAAGTTGTCTTTAAAATCCTTATTCATATCCTTGCAGAAGTCTCTATAGGTCATTTCTCTCCTTAGTATCCATCCATATCAAACTAATGATAATGACAACCTCCCAAATAAATCATTGTTGGCATGCTAAGAATTAACTTCTTAAGCCTTTAGAATTCCACATGTGCTTTCCAAAAATATCTTAGCACACTGAGTGAATAATTAATACTAACACCACATTGATGTAAGGTACCACTTGCATTAATAGTTGCAATGTAATCTCCTTTTAAGATTCCTTGGAGAATAACAGTGCAGAAGGAAAAGAAAAACCCTTAGTCTCTGGTAATAGACAATCTTCAGACACTGATTAGCAACATAGCAACTGTGTGTCTACCAAATATGCTTTTCAATTGCTCATATCATTTATTTTAACTCTTCTTCTTCATTCCTTATCTGTTCTTTATTTTTAATATTTTATTTTATGGTTTTTAATGTAATGCAGATGCTTACAGTTTAATGTTTGAACTTGGCAAGATGGTGACATAATTACTCAGCCTTGCCATTCCTTGGTTGGATCATTTTTTAAGGTGTGCTCTGTTTATTTACTTGGAGCCATGACACCACCTAGTAAGACTATAGTCTGGCTCCAGTGATATTCATAGAGTTACTACATTTTGGTGCATGGGTTTTGCCCCTTGAGCATATTTAATTTAAATCTTATAGAAAGACATTTTCTTTTCTTCCTCTGTACATCATTGCTAACTTCTAAGTCTTCATCAGTTGTACCTAGTACTCTCATTAAAGATGACAATTTAGGAAATCTAAACTTTCTCAGAGAGACATATCCTAGTGCAATATAGTTTTAATTTTGTGAAGTTAAAAGACTATACCAGATTGTTTTAATTTTCTGCAAGACATCTGGGAGACTTTTGTTTCAGTGTGGAGAGTCTTGTGTCATTTTGAAGTGTTTGCCTTATTATAGGCAACACAAAGTCTGGGACATAATTGTACATATTTTTTAATTTTCTAGTGATTTCATGTTACTCACCAGGGGGTAGAGTACAATGAAAGACTTTCTGCATTTTAAAAATTGCTCTTATCCACACAAGATTTTTTCAAGTTTTGATTGAAATCTCATTTTGGCTTCCTTTTATATATATATAATATATATATGTATATAATATATATGTATATATTATATATATACATATATATATTCCTTTTATATATATAATATATATATATGTGTGTGTGTGTGTGTGTGTGTGTGTGTGTGTGTGTGTGTATGGATAGATGAGCTATGATAGATAAGACAAGGTAAATGCTGATGTATATTTATTGCCTTTTTCTTAACTGTCTGGTACTGGTGCCTCAAAACATGATCACCATGCTCACTGAACAGGTATTTAGGCTGTCATAACCTTTTGAGCTGTCACTGTGATGAATGTGGTTTTAAATATCAGAAACTACTGAAGAACTTGTTTTGGAGACCTTACAATGTGTGAGCTGACATCTGTCCTGCTATGTCTTGCACATTCATTGGCTTTGCTTGTATGTCTTTCTTTCCTCTGCCTTCTCTGAGTCACCCATGGTGTTTTCTAGAGATAAATAAGGCACACAGATAAATTTCCAGTTCAAGGAGGGTTACGAAGACCAGAAGAAATACATTTATTGTGAATAAAGTATATGCCACTTTTATGGTTTGAATGTGTCCTACAGTGGTTCTTGTGTTGGAAACTTAATCCTCATTTGACAGTGTTGAGAAGAGCCTTTAACCAGATACTAGTATGACTATTCTTCAAGTGGGTTTATTATAAGCATGTTCACCAGATACAGTCTGTTAACAATCAGGCACACCAGTGGACAGCTAGAAGTAACTTCATGACAATCAGGCATTTTACAGCTAGCTCTCAGAGACCCAGGGAATAGATGCATCATTTCTAGTGGCCCAAGTGGCAACAGAGTCACTCCTGTGTCCCACCCCTTTGTACAAGTGCCCATGTCATGGACCTGATAAAAGACCCATTCTCTCTGCTCCCCTCCCCTCCTCTCCCAGTGGCTGCCTCTGTCTTCCCCTTCTAATGAACTTCCCATGTGAGACCTGCTGCATGGTTTATTTTGTTCTGGGCCGAGCGTTTTATTTCAAACACAGTCCACACCTATAGAAATTCCTAGCCTCCAGAAACATGACTCAAGTGAATTTCTTTTGTTTATAAGTTGCCCAGTTTTTAGATTAACCCATGGCAATACAAAACAGACCCAAGCAACTATGGACTGCAGCTCTGAAAGTATGTCCTGTGTGTCCAACACCAGAATTCTGCCTAGGGAATGGCAGCATACACCAATAGCTATAGCTCCACAGGAGGAATGGACATAGCTATGGAAACTCAATATAGACCCTTTCCTGGGTGAAATTATTCGAATGTTATTACTGTCCCTTATACTTAAGGATCATAACACTTACAGCAGAAAACAGACACAGACTATTTTGGCCCCTGGATCTAAATGAAGTGATATTTTGCCCCTTGATCATCATTTGCCCCTTGAACATCATATTTAAGCATACACTCACAGTCATGTTTCTCATTTTTTTCCAAAAGGCAAGAATCTGTACATATATGTATATATATATATATATACATATATATATATATACACACACACACACATACATATATATATATATACATATATATATATACATGTATATACATATATATATATAATTTTTATCGGATATTTTCTTTATTTACATTTCAAATGTTTTCCCCTTTCCAGGTCTCCCCTTCAGAAACTCCCTATCCAATTCCCTTTCCCCTGCCTCTATTAGGGTGCTCCCCCACCCACCCATGCCTGTCCTTCCTCCCTGGCATTCCCCTACACTGGGGCATTGAACACCCGTAGGCCCAAGAGCCTCTGCTCCCACTGATGTCCAACAAGGGATCTTCTGCCACATAGGTGGTCAGTGCCATGAGTCACTCCATGTGTATTCTTTGGTTGGTGGGCCAGTGGGGAGCTCTGGGATATCTCACTTGTTGACACTATTGCTCCTTCCTTGGGGCTGCAAAACCCCTCAGCTGATTCAGTCACCTCTCCAACTCCTCCATCAGGACCCCTGAGCTCAGTCCTATGGTTGGCTGTGAGCTTCTGCCTCTGTATTTGTCAGGCTCTGGCAGAGTCTCTGAGGAGATAGCCATATCTGGCTACCATCAGCAACTTCTTGTCATCTATAACATCCTGGTTTGGTGGCTGTATATGGGATGGATTCCCAGATGGGACAGTCTCTGGATGGCTTTTCCTTCAGTCTCTGCTCCACGCTTTGTCTCCATATTTCCTCCTGTGAGTATTTTGTTTACCCTTCTAAAAAGCACAGAAATATCCACATTTTGACCTTCCTTATTCTTAGGCTTCATATGGTCTGAGAATGTGCAAAAGGGAGTTTACAGAATGAGATGGAAGCCAGGAAACACAGAAGGGTGAGGAGTCTTATTCTTTTACCACTAGCTTTTTAAGAATCAGAATGCCATGAGATCTATATTACTCCCTTCCATAAGGACATCCCTGTTTTATTTTTTTTAATTTTTTTTAATTCTTTAATTTTTTTTTTACATTTTTTAGGGAATTGAAAGTATTTATTTTTAAAATATTTGTATTAATATCATTCTTTTTGTGGTGGTTGTTTATGTGTGTGCATTTGTGCATAGTGCTGTGTGTGTGTGTGTGTGTGTGTGTGTGTGTGTGTGTGTGTGTGCGTATTATGTGTTATGAGTAGTGTATTAGTGTGGTTGGCATATGCCACAGTATACATGTCTCTATAATATAAGCTGGGGATTCCTTTATCATTTTATATCTTTTCAAAATGTTTGGAATACACCCCATAAGATAGGTCAGTTTATAAATATTCATTCCACCAAGTCTAAAGAGGTTAGCTACATACCCAGAACCCACAGAGTATAAGGAATGAATTGATTCCTACAAGCTAATTCCCATATTCATGTCATAGCTTATATGTGAGCTCAACCATGCACCTCTGTAAATATATACATAAGTAAACAAATGAATATATGTAAAAAGTAGGGACTCTGGATTTTACCTCGTCATACTGTTAATACTATACATTACAATATGAAATTCTTATGAATGGTTAGAATAGTATTTAAATAACACTGATGAAATCTGTTGGGTTGACGAGATATGAGTCAGACTATCTGAAGCAGTTCAGAAAGAATAGTTGTTGGAAACCAAGGCCAGTTTTGTATGTGCTGAAATTTTAGTTGATTTGTACCCCTCCACACTGGGGTTTATTTTTGAGAGAGGAAGAGCATGAAGGTGGATGATGATCTTGGAGTAGCTGAGGGAGGAAGAAGTAATCAAAAAATATTGGATGAAAAATCATTTAAAAAAAAAAATGAGAGCAGCAGCTCACCACGTTCCAGCTAACAGAAACTAGAGCGACACCTGTCCTCAGAAATGGGCTTCACTATTAACACAGCAAGTTGTGACTCAGCAACTCTCTTCTCTGCCAAGAAATCTTGGTTTGAGGACAAGTTTGATAATGAGTATCAAAGTCAATAGTTAATAAAAATGCTTCACATATTTCTTTGACTCAGTGTGGTACAGGAAAAGTTTACACTAGACTTATTATTTAGAACCATTCTCTCCTTTGCCCGTATTCTAGATTTGTAAGTGTGTGTTGCCATCAGTCACCTTGCAAAGACGAGGCCCTAGAGCTCCTTCAAAGTTGTTATGGTACTCTGGGTATGCATCGGACTCCCTCCCACTCCTCCTAGCAGCCATGCAAACCCTTAAGCAGAAAGCATGTCCCTTCTCCTGCTGCTTCTGGCTATGCCTCTCCCAGTGAATGGATCTGGGCTTCAAGTCCCAAGCAGGGGCCTTCTTCAATTGGTGTGTTGTCTGCTGTCTCTTTTGTTTTTCCTCTCTTATAGTTTACCGGTTTGAAGATTGTTCTTTTTTTCCCACTAAAAATATAATGACTTGTATCAGAGCCTGTCTGGAACAACTAATTGCTTATGCTGCTTCCATCTATGAAAATAATCCATTAACTTCCCACCAACATCTTATTTAAGACATTTTTATGTAAGCTCAGTTTAAATACAAAATCAGTTTCCTATCTTTTAACTAATTATCTGCTAAATGGACAGCTTTGTTAAAGCTTTTGACTTTTTTTTCTACCAAAGAAATTAATTAGACATTTTCTTTTTACGCTCAAACTCCAATTTCTTAATTTATTTCTAGAATAATATGAATATAGTCTAGGAGAAGACAAACAATATTCTGTTTTCTAGCCATTTGTCTGACCAATGTTTGTTTAGTCTATAACAATTACTATAATTGTGTTGAATCTAATAGTATTGCATAGTTTCTTAAATGTTAGAGCTAATAACACAAAATGTATTACTATATACTTTAGTACTCTTGAGGCTTAGCCAAGACTTTCCAGATCTTATGATTTTTGAAGCACTTATGCATGAGATGTTCTCTAAAACATTATTAAATCACACTACCTCCATTAGTTATTTTCTATGTCACTGTGACTGAAATAATTCACAGAGATGAGGATTATTTTGGCTCATAGTTCCATAGTATTGTCCATTATTTTTAAGGGATTACAGCTGGCAACTCCATTTGGAGGCAAAGTAAAATGTAGATTTGCCTTGTGGTCTATACATAGCTAGTAATAGATAACTGAGTGGCACACAGTTGTAACAACAGCATGTGAGGGGGCAGATGCAAGAAGATCAAAGCTTTGAGGTTATATCTGGCTATATAGTGATATTTTTGGTGTGACTTGTTATAGAGCCTGGTAGATCAGGTAACTGAGAACTCTGGGTAGATCAAGGACTAGCCTAGGACCCAGGAAGCCAGCCTTAGAGACCAATTTACTGCAACTAAGAATCCTATCTTGAATGTACAAATAGTGTGGGGCAATGGTGGCACATGCCTTTAATCCCAGCAATTGGGAGGCAGAGGCAGGTGGATTTCTGAGTTCGAGGCCA
>NW_022196903.1:56048836-56085788 GCF_008632895.1 Mastomys coucha
AGAGAGAGAGAGAGAGAGAGAGAGAGAGAGATTATTTGTACATTTGTACCTGTCTACCATAGTCAACATATTCTAGGGAACAAAGAACTTAGATGTACTCACCTATTACTTCTAGTTCCCATTCAATAAGTTAACAAACATTTCCTAAAAATAATTGTTTATAAATATCCCAAATAATTGGCATCACAATTAATTTTTGCTCTTTTGAACTGAAGTCAGCTTGAGAAAGCATATAAATGAATTTGACTGTCATCCAACACAACTTAACCTACACAGCACAGTGAAGGCTGGACTTGCCTTGTGGCCTATCGATAGCCAGTAATATACAGTACCTTGTAGACTCTTTAAAATATTTGATGAGGGCCTAATATTGTAGCTCAGTTGGTAGAATGTTTGCCTAGTATTCACAAAGCCCTATGTTCATTCTCAACATTATGCAAGGAAGTATATTAGTGGTATACAACTGTAATCACAGCATGTGAGGTGCAGAGGCAAGAAGATCCAATGTTAAAGGTCATAATTGGTTACATAGCAAATGCCACATTGTGGGGCAGTGTGCAGTTCTGACAGGCAGAGTCCAGTAGAGTGGCCACCTGGGAACCCCAAGATACACTGAGCAAAGTGAATTTGTTCACAAGGGACGGTAGGAGTTCGGTGATAACTTCTGAGAACAATGGCTCAGATTTCAGCCCAAACTCCTCACAGCAGCCCCTGCAGGAAATGTGTGCTTTATCAGGCAGACAATGTCTCAAGCTCCCAGCATTCTAGCTGGACCTTACACCCAGTCATCGGACCACAAGCCAGACGTGCCACACCCCATACAATAAAAGGGGTGGTTTGTCCACTCCACGCTCTCTTACTTCCCCTTTCACTCTTCTCCTCTTGCTCTCTTGCCCTCTTACTTTCTCTCTTACTCTTCTCCTCCTACTCTTGCTCTCTTACTCTTCTCCTCTCTCTCCTCTCTCTTTCTCTTTGTTTTCTTCTCTTGCTTTCTTCCTTCTCCTTTCTCTCTCTCTCTCCTCCCTCTCCTTTCCTTCTCTCTACTCAACCAGCATATTCTATCCTGCTGACAATAAAATAACTCATTTAGATTTTGCCTCCTTTTTATTTATGCTGCTGTGCAGCAAACATGTCAGCACCGGGGGAGAGAGAGACCTGGGCCTCAGCACCAGGCCCTCTGCCTCCAGGGAGAGAGGGAGAGAGAGCCTCAGCCGGCCTCAGCCCAGGCCGCACCCCACCCCAGCTTTTGGAACGACACCACATCAGCCTGATATATGTGAGACCATGTCTTTAACAAACAAAAACAAAGACAGATATATAATGAGTGAATAATATAATATAATACACATTAAACTTAAAAGTTTATAAAATGTGAATATTAACCTCCAATTTTGTTTCCATTTTCTCTCTAAAGTTGATGCACAGTTTAATAGTTTAAGACATTTATTCTGCCCTTGCTTTTTTTTTTCTATTTTAACCAGTAGATTTTATCTACTGTCTCTAAGCTATCATATGAATGCACAACTTAGGCACCATTGTTATTAGTACCTTCTCATGGAACATAATGGCCTGGACCAGAAAGCCAGAAAAGCTGGAATTCAGGATTGATAGGAAATATAGGGAGCTAGAAAGATGATTCAGAAATTAAGAGCACTTGCTGGTCCTTTGGAAGACCAAGGTTTGGTTTCTAACACTCATTTCAGCTGGTTTACAGCCACCATCTTTAACTTAGCTCCTTGGTATCTTATGATCCCCATGGGTATCTGCACTCAGGTGTTATACATGGGAGTACATACACATTAGATAGATAGATAGATAGATAGATAGATAGATAGATAGATAGATAGATAGATAGATAGATAGATAGATAGATAGATATTTCAAAAATAATTTTTGTGTGGTGCCGTAATGGCCAAGGGTTAATGAAGAAGAGAAGAGGAGTTTCAAGCCCCAATACCTCTAAGAGATTGGCAGGAGTTGGCTACCTTATACCTCCCAACCTGACTCCATAAAGTGGGATACTCTACCACCAACCCTAGTAAGAATGTATTACTCAGACAGTTATCAGACTTCAGTCCTTGTTTGACCTTATTTGCTCCCCCTACAACCCTATAGCTCCTGAGTATACAGGTGTAGCATCTTCCAACAACTCTTCCCTGGCCAATGGTACACAGCTATACAAAACTTGGCCCAGAGATCCTGGCTGCCTCATCAGGGGCATAAATGCCCATTTCTTCCCCTCAGTGCATGAAGCAGTTCTCAGAAACTGTTCCTGCGTGTGTTTTTTGCCCATGTACTCATCACTAACCAACATCATGCACTAAACCTACCCATGCCTACTTAAGCTTCTCCCCCTTCAACTCAGCTCATTGAGCAATTGGCCTGGCTGCCCCAGAGGAGAAGCAGACACTGGATGGCATTCGTGGTGATTGCTATTTTAAATTAATTCCTATACAAAAATATTTCTGAAAAGTATAAGACATCTACATTTTTTTTTCTTATATCACTTGTGAGGATGCCAAGTTTTCTTGTCTTTTGAGTTAGACTTAAACCTGAATTGATGATGTGTACTATCGCTGTTACTTCCTGTATCTGGAGCTGCTACAAACTGTACTAGTCTTGGAATGCTCTCAGTCTGTTTATCAAATAATTTTTTTGTATGTGTTACTAGTTATTACTTTTCAGGAATAAGCTAGCATTTTTTTATAATAGACTCCTATAGCTTTCTTGTAAAGAGATGAAAAGTTTCTCACATACCCTAAAATGGCCTGACTTGTTCATCATTTCAGGCTTAAATACCCAGATGTATTGCATATTCTGTCTCTGATTGTTAATGAAATATTAATATAAATGTAAACAGTGAATTAATGCAGTGACTGCATTTCTTGACCTTATGTTAAGCCACAATAAGTGTACAGAGAAATTAAGGTTTATATAAAACTGCACTTTAATAGCTGAGCAATTAAATGATATATTCTTATCTTCTATGCTAATCTGGCTACCTCCCAGCCTCAGCCTCTGATACGTGCATATTATTATTGGTCTTACTCTTGGGGCTGCCTTTTCATGACTCCAAAGCCTCCATCCTCCCAGGGCATCTGTGCATCTGCTTTCCTTCTCTTTTCCCTCTCCATAGTGGATGTCCCACCCTATTGTCTATTCTGCCCAGCCATTGGGTGATCAACATTTATTGACAAGGCAGAGAATAAATGGTAAAATCGGTTTACACAAACTTGAGGCAGGAGATTCATGGTATAAGCATTACAATGCCTGATTTAAATATGATATGAGTGTAAGGGAATCAGTATTTGAATAACAGGGTAAATTTTACACAGCCAACAAAACATTATGCCTATAGTGATAACCATAACAAGGGGGGGGATGTGAGCTCTTTAAATAGTCATGTGTGCATATTTGTCAGGATATTGCAGAATAGCATGAAGTCAAAAATTTTAAAGAATTGTGTGGACTATGAGAATGTTTAGGGAACTATTATTCCGTCATGAAACATGTTTGACCAACTTGGAAAAGAAGTATTTTCAACGTCAAAATATATTTTTCACATGGTTATTGTCACAGGTACTTATAGCAGAGGAATTAATATTGACAATTATGTTAAATCTAGACACATATTGACACCTGGTTGGTTGGATGCCTTTATGAAAATGCTTCAAATAAATAAAGTTGTCCATTTGAAACTGCTAAAAGTTAATAGGTTATAAGTTATAGCCATAGTAACATATAGAATACATATTGTAGAAATTATGTCTGGCTCTTCCTCCCATCCTCCTGCTCCCAGAAATTAGACTCAGTCTCAAAATATGTTTACAAATACCCTGGCCATACATCAAGGCTCTACTCTTACTAGATCCTAATTTAACAACTCAATTATTTTAACCTACATTGAGTCACATGTCTGGTTTCCTGTGCTCCATGAAACTTGTGTTACCTTATTACTTCTCCTGGGTGAATCTTCCCATGCCTGGCTCTAACCCAGAATTCTTTCTGACTCCAGGATGTCCAACCTTGTATTTCCTGGCTAAGCCATGGGCCATCAGATTTATTACTGACAAGTGCCATACAGACATAAGATATTCTCTCTGCTTCATAGTGTGTTTCCTGAATCACTTCCATTACAGCTAAGCTGGAAGAGTTGCTTCTTTCTGTCACATTAATAGATATTTACTAACTTCCTTTTCCCAAATGATGTGGAAGGAGAGCTTTTAATCCCTAAGCATTGGTCTATCTAATTAGGAAATTGGTTTTTGGTAAAAATCTCTTTAGATGTATTTTTCATATTTTACTAACAAATTTTAGTAATCATATAATTATTGTGAAATATTCTTCTGTGGATTTAGTTGTCTATAATGGAATCCTTAGATTCCTTTAGAAATAATTTAAATTAGTGATTGCATTCCCTTAGTTCTTACTTTTCATGAGGACATAACACTTAACTCTTCAGTGACACACTAATACAGATTGACAGGTAAAATACTTGGTTCACTGTGAAGAAGGCTGATGTTGACCTGAGCACTGGCTGAATAGGGATGCTTTCTGAGTGGCATCCTAGCTAGGCTATAACCATGTACCCTTGCCTATGATTGGAGATTCTGGCCTATGCCACTTAGCAGCTATGAAATCTGCCTTTGGGTCATGACCTGACATGTCCTTATAGATCTTTCTGGAGATTCACTTTGCTAAATAAAAAAAAATATGGGATCTTACTTTTTCCACTTATTTTTGTCAAACTGAATTATCTAATTTTGGGCTGTGCTGCAAATGTTCTTAAGCCGATTCCTATTTTAATAATAATTTAATAATAACTTGCTTTACCAGATTCATTCTTTCTTATGTTACATATATTTCTATATTATGTTACATATGTTGCTATACTTATACTTTTTTTTGAGACAACACTGTGTTTCCTTGACTTTTCTTGAACTTAAGGACTCAAGTGATCTTCTGATCTCAATGTACCAGGATGCAGGAACTATCAGTGCACACCATTGCAGATAACTTTAAAGTCAGACACAGTGCACACCACTGCAACCTGCTTTAGAGACATGCACACACAATGCACACTACTACAGTCATCTTTAAAGACACAGAGCACACCACTATAGCCAGCTTTAAAGACAGAAACAGTGCACACCAGTGCGGCCAGCTTTAAAGATACAATGGACATCACTGCTGGATATTAAATCTTAGTTTAACTAGTTTCTACTGTACTTTATCACTTTTTATGTAACACAGTCATTATTTATAGTGTTCTTCAATAATTTTTATTTGAAATTACTGCTTACCATATGTTTTCCAATAAAAATGTTAGTGAAAACTTATTTTTCCCTATAGACCTATGTACTATTTTCACTAATACTTTCATGTTATGACTTCTTAATAAATTCGTTATTGATTGATCATAGCTAGGATTTGATGTAAGAAACAATTACTCTGGGCTACTTTTATATATGGGGAAAAGTGGTATCTTAAAATTAGGAAATGTCAGGACTTATCAGCTAAGGCAGTTTAAACATTTGCCTGATTCACCTTTGTTATGATCTGACTGAGGCTCAGGTTTCTGGACAGTTGGTCCCAGTGGTTGGTGCTATTTGGGAAGGGTTAGCAGGGTCCAGTCTTGCTGGGGGATTCCTGTCATTGGGGTGGCTTTAAGTTCCTAGCCTGGTCTACTCCTTCTACTTTGTGAGCATAGTTATAGATGTGATCCCTTAGCTCCCTCTTTTTGTCTCCTTGCCCACTGCTTGCAGCTGTGTTCCCCACTATGGTGGATTATCCCTCTGGATGCATATGCCCCAAGTAACTCAGCATTCTCTAAGTTTATTTGTATTGTTTTGTCACAGTATCATGTGGCTAATAGCACATTCATTCCCTATAGAGTCAACATTTTCTCAGCAAAAAATTTACTTAAAGACTGATGTCACAATAACAATTTAGAAAAAATTATGAGAGATAACAATACATTTGCAATGCACACTGGTCACATTTTATTACATTACCTAACTGCTCTACTTCATTTCACTTTCTTTGCTTTTCTCCAGTGCTAATTCTACATTCTGCCTTTGTAGTGAGAACATGTCAACTGGACACATGGGGAAGCTTCTTTCTTGAGCTTTGTTTTAGAGGCTGAATAAAACTATATGCAGAGAGGCCTCCAGGCTTTGTGGGTCAAAAATGGAGTCCCATGTCCGCTTGGGGCTAGGGCCTCTGGGCGAGGTGGGACACAGGAAGTCTGATTGCACTTTGGATCCCACAGAAGCACCTGGCAGGCTTCTGGCTGTGAGAAGCTGTAGAATCCGGCTCCAGGGGTGAGGAAGGGTGTTATCTGAAGCCACGGGACTGTCGGAGTCAGCTCTGATTCTCAGGCCCCACAGATACCACTGGGGGCCGTGGGGAAATGAGGCATGCACAGATGCTGAAGCCATGAAAGCATAGGGAAAAGCTCTGGGCTGAAGAACATAACAAAACAAACATACAAACAAGCAAAAGTCCCATATTGCTTCTTGGCATTAGACAGCACATGAGATCCTAAAAGAAAACACTGATGTAGCGGATATAACAAAGACTGCACATGGCAAAGAATGAGCCACTCACTTGAAGAGAAACTTGATTGATATCTTACAAAAAGTGTGGGGCCTGTACCGCTGATGCGCTAACACATCATTAGAACAATGTAAATTGATCCAATCTTACTGTAATAGAATTCAAAGAGGAAAAAGAAACATTAAAAAAAAAATCCACAAGCTTATTAGATCCTTATTGCTCTCTACCAAGGAGGTAAACACACTGAAGGCAAATTTTATATTTAAAGTTTCATTTAATCAAGAAAAAAATGGACCTGCTCCAAATGTTCAACTGTAAAGGAATGCTAACAGAAATCAAGAGGTATTAGACAACTATGAAATGTGGTATTAGAGAGGTCATTTGAAGAAATGACAAGTAAGTGAAATATGCCATTTAAAAGTATTGATCGCTCTGTGATTAGAGCTATAAAATGAGTTTGAATGTGGAAAATTAAATAATAATATAAGAAACTAAAAACAGTAATTTAAAATGTAACGGCTAGAAGAATAGGGATGATCCAAGCCCAACAAGGTGTTTGAGGGAATCCAAGGGTTTCTTTATTACCTAGGGAATTCTTCATTTACTTTGTTTTTCGTTTTGGTTATACATGACCTTCTGCTTCACTTACTACATATTGACTAGGAAATGTAATCCACATTATGGTTAGAATTGCAGTTCAGCTATAGGTCTGATTATTAGCTGCAGTTTCTTCTGAGGAAGTGGGTTTTCTATGTGTCCAGTGTATGTGCAGGCTGTCTGTTCCCCACCTCGTACAGGTCTGTGATCAGCACCATTACTTTGTGTTCATTATTGCCTATTTTGTTAGTGTGACTCCTACTGATCATAAGCAATACTGCTCCTATTTTAATAGCTTCTCTTGTATGGATTAATATATCAGTTGATCCTTGAGAATTATTTACAATTATTTCATTCTTAAGAAAAGATAATAAGGGCTAGCAAGATAGTTCAGCAGGTAAGAGCACTGACTCCTCTTCCTCCTGAGTTCAAATCTCAGAAACCACATGGTGACTCACAACCATCTGTAATGAGATCTCTTCTAGTGTGTCTGAAGACAGCTACAGTGTACTTAGATAGAATAATAAACAAATCTTTAGGCTGGAGTGAGCAGGGCCAGAGGGAGCAGAGCAGATCGTGGCGACTAGAGTGAGCAGAGGTCCTGAATTCAAATTCCCAGCAACCACATGATGGCTCACAACCATCAGTATAGCTACTGTGTACTCATATACATAAAATAAATCAATAAATAAATATTAAAAAAGGAACAAAAAGTTTAAAAAAACAGACAATAAAAATAGATAATATAGGAATAGAGAATAGAATGTAATGGAAATTAATAAAAGATTGTTAGTACATGGCAAAAAAAAAAAAAAAGAATGGGAAGAGTTTATAACACTCAGTTTGGGCATTAACATGTTACTTGGTACCTTCCATAATGTGTGTATTAAAGATAACAGAAAGTATGTGCCTACAAAAAATGTATATGATATTCATAACAATATTATTCAGAATAAAGCAAAATGAAATTAGCCCAAATGTTTATTTATTGGTGGCTCAACAAAATGTGTAATATTCATATACTTGAATATTATATAGCTGTGAAAAGCAACTAAGAATAGATTCATGGAAAAAATCTTGAAAATATGCTAAAAAGCAGGAATGATCATACATTGTATTACAGATTTTAATATGTATTTATTTTATGTTCATGTGTCCCTTGAGTGTATACATGAATGCATGTCTCCACAGATGCCCAAAGAAATCATCTAATCCCTTCAGGCTGGAGTTACAGGGAATTTGCAATGTTAGATGGTAACCAAACTTACCTCCAAGTTTTTAATTATAGTTACATATTTGTGGGGTAGGAGTGCATGTGCAACAGCACATCTGGAGGTCAGAGAATAGCATGTGGGAATTTGATTCCTCCACTGTGTATCCTTGGGGATTAAACTGAGGTTGACAACTATTCAGCAAATTCTTTTACTCTGAACATCTCCTTTCCTTAGATGTATAGATATAACAAAATAGACAGGGAGTATCTTGATTACACAAATCAATAGAGACAAATGTTGTCCAATAACTGCCAGGAGGTGGGGGTGCGTACCGAGTTTTAGGTAGAAGAAAATATTCTGGGATTACATAGTGGTGATGGTTGGAACACTGCAGTAAAATGCACTGGACTGGATATTTTGGAGCATAAAATTTATGGCATATGAATTATGACTTAATAAAACTATTATAAATGATAATAAAAATCACCACAAAGTATTTATAAATCAAGATATGAGCCACTCGGGAGAAGCACAAAATGTGGTGACCAATGACAATGTACAAGGGTCTGTTTGGAGAGTAGGCTGGGAATGTCAGAAAGAGAAGAAAAACTATGAGATTTAAGATTCCGAATCTATTAGAGATTGCTCCTCACAACACGTGAAGTTATAAAACATGAGTGAGAAATAGAGCAAAGTGATGTGTGTTTAACTGAGCCCCTGAAGGGTTTTTAGCTCGTGAATCTAATGACTAGATTATAGTATGGATAAGTAATTGGATAAATAACATGGTGTATGAAGATAATGTTCCTGTGATGTAGACATGAAGCTGAAGACATACACCTAGCTAATTTATTGACTATCAAGTTCCATGTTATAATAAACTATACAAACACACAATCATGGAACTCTATAGAGAAGAATTTTTGAAAGAACTATATCTACTAGAGTAGGCTAAAATAAGCTGTGAACTGTCTTCTTTATTACATTGGCAACTTGTAGATTATTAACAGCTTAGAATTTCCAATATGGATATGCCACTGAACTGCTTAATGCACTTTATGAATTGCATATCTCCTCTGAGCCTCACAAAATCTGTGAAATAGGGTAAGCATACAGATGAGGAGCTGGCAAAGACAAAATCAGAGTTGGATGGATTTTATATAGTCATAAGAAGAGACAAGGGTTTTCTGATTTAATACTTATCCTTCCTCAGTTATTTTTCTTCTACTGCTGTTACTTCTTTTCTTGGTTTGGATATTGTCTATTGAACATAATAGCACTTATGGCTAGAAGTTTGAGGAGGGTATTAGTGACAAAATAATAAAACATTTAATAAAAACAAAATACATAATACATTTTTCTTCTCCCATGGCTCCTATCATTTTTAAGTCTGAACCCCCTCTCAAATTAATGGCTTCCACTCTTTTAACCATTGTTCTTTATTTACAGGTTATCATATAATCAAAACCCGATGGGTGGGTTCTTTCGGTGTTGCCTACATGCATATGTTTCTAAAGCTGACCATTGAATGTTGGAAAACCAATAATGGGCTTTATCCTTTGGGAAGATTGACTCCCCCTTTCTTAGTAGTTGTTAATTGCTTGCAGATATTTATGTGGCATATGGAGGACCAGTGAGATTCCCTCTATCTGCAATGGAATGTCAACTGTTGGAATTGTTCAGGTCTTATTTCTAGATCCATGCTGTTGCAGCTTCATAAGTGTAGCTTTCCTGTCATATCTAGAAGGCAAAATCACATAGCAGAGTTCCTGGATTCCTTCTCTTACAATATTTGATAATGTTTTCTGAACCTTGAGTGTGGGAGTAATACTGTAAACGTAACAGTTGGAACTGGGTATCCATGGTCAGATGTTCTTTCATGGCTTTCTGAAATGGATTCCATACAATGTAAAAATAAACTTTGGTAAGAAGTGAGTTCTACACTCATGGGCATAAAGATTGTATTTAAAATGCAGTTGGGAATTGTACTGGTTTAGGAAAGTGGCTACATTTCTTTCTTTCCCTCTCCCTCTCCCTCTCCCTCTCTCTGCCCCTCTCCCTCTCTCTCTTCCTCTCCCTTTCTCTCCCTCTCTCCTTCATGCCCTACCCCTCCCTTCCTCCTCCTCCTCCTCCTTCTTCTTCTTCATCCTCTCTCTCTTTTTCTCTCTTCCCCCCTCCCTCCATTCCTCTGTGTGTGTGTGGGGGCACATATAGAAATCAGAAGAAATTGTATGAGATATATTTTTCTCCTTCTACTCTGTGGGTCCAGGCATAAAACTCAGCTTTTCACCTTGAGGCAGGCAGCTTTAGCCCTTGGTCCAGTTTTGATACCGTATCAGCAGGTAGCTGAGACTCTGAGAAATGAAAAGTTAAATAGATGAATAATTTATTGACAAGAAATTAGATATTCAGAGCATATGTCATCTTTGAACTCAATTGGACTCTATAAGGTTTTTTTGTGAAGTTGATTTGGGTATTTATTAAGAGACTCTAGAGGTTTCTAGTGTAAATTATATGTCAGCAATTAGCAAGTTATCATGTGTATTTAAAGTGTCTGAGCTGCAAGTACTTTCCCAAGATGAGTGATAATTCTAAAAATCAGAAACCACATGCCATATGGTTCCACTTTTCAAATGAAAGTCAGTTACTTTATAATGAAACCTTTTAGTAAGAATTATGGCTCATCCCATATAAATTAGAATCCTTCACTTTTTCTTAGGGGTGCAGATTAGTGTAATGATCTCCCTGTTTTTTTTGCTCCCTCCCTCCTCTAATCCTCTTGCATCTAAGCAGTAAAAGAAGTTACCATGCAGTCCTGTCAGCACAGCACATCATAAGGTCCTCCCTAGCTTGTTGGCATTATAGGCTGTCTCTAGATAGCATCAGGGTAGCATGGCATCACTCCCACACAATGCTCCCATTCTCATTACACCTGTGTTGAAAACAGAGGTAGCATCAGTGAAAAACTCAAGAACTGTTGTTTCCCAGCTGGAGCTGCAGGAGAGTGAAGAGCATTACTTTGGTCTCTATGGACCATTACTCTGGTCTTTGGTCTATTGGCTTAAAAATATATGGATGTGTCAGACAATACACAGGCTGAGTTTGAAAAAGAAGCTGCTATTAACTGCTTTCATTAGTGGATTTCATATTTAAAGATAGAAAATAGACACCTAATTCCTAACCCTTAATCTGTAGGCAGGCAATATTTTTCACTTTTCAGGGAAATAACTGGTATAATACTTGCTGTATCTTATTTTTCTGAGATATTATTTCATTTACATTTTATTGTTGTGAGCAACAGAAATCGATTTCTAAAACTATTTAAATTTGAGGAATCATTTTACTAGTAGCTTTTTCATTTTCAAATATGCACTGTTCATAGGAAACAAATTCTATAGAAAACACTTCTCTGCCTGTTCTTTTCAGCTCAATAGCAGTGAACCTAGCACAGGGTACCACTGCTTGCTAGAGTGAGGTACCCCTAAAGACACCTAGCAGTCATTCTCTTCAGTTTCCTCAACCAGCAATCTTCTTTTCAGCTCTCCTACTTCCTTTTTAATAGAAAAGTAAGTTATTCACCTGAATCAACTTTTAATAACTTTGCAAGTTTTATATATATAAACTGTTGTAATTAGGACAACGAATGCTGCGTTTGCAGGCCATAAGGTGTCTGATCAAAAGAGGAATGTCAATAAGCATGCTAGTGGGGAAGGCTAAAAATCTCCTGGCTGCACTGATTATTACTGAGAGAGGGGGTGTCAGCCTTTCCTTGTTTAATAAGGTGGTGAGTCTTGAAACCACATCACATAACAGAAATGCACTTAACAGGTTGTATGTATATAACAGGTTGTATTATATATATAAAACTATATATAAAAGTATGTATACAATAATTGTGTCAGAAAAGATGACCATATTGAGAGTGGTGAGGAGATTGAAGTTGAGATGGGGACTTGGGAGCAAATAGAGGGAGTGAAGTGAAGGAGGAAATGGTGTGATTATAATTAAATAGAAAAAGTAAAGATGAAATTAAATATAAAAAATAGAGTGATTTTTAAAAACAATTGAATAAAGCAGGAAGAAAAAAGGAAGGACGAAGGAGGAAGGAAGGAAACGGGGATAAATAGACATCTAACCTTCACTTCTTGTGCTTGGGAAGTCTCACTTACTGTTTATAGCAAAATGATTAAAGAGACTTCTCCCACTACCCATGCCTAAGCTAGCCCACTATTTTCTTCAATTGTCTTCATATGCCTGCTCTGCCCAGCTGCTCCTGAGCTTCTCTTCTCTTGCTGGTTGTTCTCTCCATTAATGTTTCAAACTCTTTCTTCTCTCCTGTTTTTCTCAAAATATTTGCCCACTTTTATGAATTTAATGTAGCCCCCTCTCTCTGAACACCTCACTGGAAGGCTACGACCTTGCTTCTTATTTGTCTCTGATCAGCACAGTTCTTTTGGTTGTTGTGAAATGCCAGAAAGAAAAAGAACATGTTTAGAGTTGAATCCCAACCTGAAAACACACAGCCGCTGCTCTTCCATTCTCAGACTCTTACCAGAAATACCCCATGACTATTGAAGGCCACAATGCTTTGAACTCCTCTACAGTGGTGAGCTGTAATGTCTATTACTGTGACTTAATGCAGGCTATGGACACTAACTTTGTCATGTCTGTTACAAAAGAATGCTAAATAAAGCCCTGCTGACTGTCATTTTGTGTTCTAATGAGTTTTGACAGCTGTTAAATATCATGAGCTAAATTCTATATATGTTCTTATGTGTGTAATTGCTGAGACAGGATATTAACTTCTTTTGATGATGTAGCCAGTTTTAAATTTTTGTTTAATTGTGTACATTCTTTGCTTAAAAATATGTATATTTTTAAATATAGATATAAAGTGTTCCCATATAGATAAGTATTTGTAATAGAGGCCTGCCAGTGACCAAGCATATAGAGAGAAGTTTGTGATAGGAAGAGGCAGGGCTCTCTTCCTGTACTTAATTTGGAAATAGACTGTTGCATAGGCATACATATGGGTGAGACTGCAATACTTTATCTACAGGAAATTCCTTTAGGGTTATTTCTTTTCCTCTCTAACTGACTTTGCCAAATGAAGACCTTTCTAATGGTGAGAGAACAAGTTTATTCTCTTCTGAATACTAGAACTTAGGTTATAAAATGGGAAGGAGGGCCATTGTGGTGGTTGGCACATATGTATTTACAGTTCTTTTTCTCATATGTGAAACACACAGTATTTGTCTTTAATGTAATTGGAGACAGTTTGTTATAGAGCCAGATATGAGAGCAAGGGCATGAGAACACAGATAGTTTGGGTACTCCCATGATTAGGTATTACAGCAGTCTCATGGTTTTCATAATAAAGAATTTCATACATACACACTTTTCAAATAAATTGATAGAAACAGCACTTAGGCAGGTGACAACAAGATGGGGAGAACTGTTACAGAGCCCAGATGCATTGTTAGTTGTTAGGTGGGTGGCTTGAGAGTTTGTTCACCCATTTCAATGTTTTTACCTAACTAGTGATCGCAGGAATATTATATTAAATAAAGAGGTGAACAATAAATGGCTATTCAAAGAAGGGCATAAGATACCCAAAGATAAGTTGTCTTTGAGCTCTAGAACCCCTGTTTTCCAAACTCTATATAATCACTGGAATTTTAGTCAGCCATTGAAGACTTTCAAGTTTGTTCAAGGTAAGCTGCCATTTAATATGAAGTTCTCAGTTCCTTCTGGGAACTGATACTTTTTCACCTGCTTCCTTGATTTTCCATTGGCTATTAAATGTGATTGCTAAGATTTAGTACCCATATAGTATTTGAGTAGCCAGTATACACATCAATATTCTATCTGCAAGACTGTAATAACAACTGTTTGATATGTACTATAATCTTATAGGTAATTGGAATTTAACTAGGCTACAATAAAAAAAAAAAGCAGCAACAATGCAGCAGTGTCTCATAAGCTTTCTCTGCTCTTTTCCCTGCCCCCCACCATGCATCCTCACCCATCTTTCCCATTATCAGTCTCCTTCCTCCTTCTATTCATTTCAAAAAGGGTTAATTTGGGAACTTATTCAAAATCTGAACTCATTTAGCAGTGTGACTAATTTGCTTTGAAAAAGTATTTGAGCACTTATAAATGAGTTGGATATTGAAGTAATGATGTAGATCACAAACGCAAAAATGATTAGTCTTATTTCATTGAAAGATCTTTATAGTCTATGGCCAATCTGACTATGAAAGTTCCAAGGAAGAGAAATGTTTGCTTAGCTATGAGTCCAACTCCTCCCTTACAATTTGAATTACATTATTCACCCTTGACACTTTTTTCCAGAATCATTTCTATTAAGATTATATTGGCTTAAATTTTAGGCTACTAATTGAATTGATAATTTAAGTAAATTTCTAGGGTGAGAAAAGAACATGACCACTCAGCTTCTTGAAAACCATGTCACTTCTCAGAGTTCACTTAGGACAAGACCACATTTATTTTTCTCATCTAAGTCATGTAAGTACATGGGTCTCATGTAGCCACACCCTCACTTCTGTCCAGAAACAGTGTTTTGAAGGCATTCTTTTCTACCCAAAAGACTTTCTTGAGTCTTATGTTGCTTATGTGAGAGGTTTACAAGATTGTTTCTCAGCAGATCTCACTAATGTCCTCTTTACACTCACTCTCATGTTCTCAAATTCTTTTATTATTTTTAAACGTATCTAATTATCTTGTATCTTTATTCTTTGTGAAAATATTTTTGCTATTTAGCAAATGACTCCTTTCCATTGTTATTGGAATGGAACAAACCTTAAATTTTTCTTATATAGTCTATAAATGGTGCTTAGAAATAGAATCAAATATTATTTCATCAGCAATTGAGGTGAATTATTCCCAAGATTCATATGCACTTCTGGTGAACACTCAGAATAAAAAACTAAGGGAATGGAAATTGTGAACTTTATCTATAAAGCAACATCTGATTTAAATGACTCAAACTATTTAAACAATTATGGAAATTGAGAAGTTAATACATCATTTAAAAACAAACAAACAACAACAATAAACCTAGCAATGCCCCTAAGTCTCATCAACTATACCTGTGAGAACATGTATAGAATTTAACTCATGATATTAACAGATGTCAAAATTCATTAGAATACAAAATGACTGTTGGTGATGCTCTATGTTAGCACTCTGTGGTAACAGAAAGAGCTAGTGTCCATAGCATGCCGAAAGTCACAGCCAAACAACCATTACAGCTCACTGGTGTCGAGGAGGCTCAATCCATCATGTCCCTGAGCATGAATATCTGAGAAGAGCTTTGTCCAAGAATGTAAGACCAGTCTCTGCTGGTTTTCAAGGTTGGGTGTGGCTTTAATCAGTTTCTTTTTGTTCCTGGCATTTCACACAGTTCAAAGAAGCCATGTTCACTGAGGTTTAACATATTTAAAATATGAAGTTGTAATAGCACAATTAAAACTGGTTCCATCCTTAGAATACAGATGATCAATAGGCCATTTATGTATTATAAAATCATGTTCATGTATGTGTGTGTAATAAGTCTGTATACACAGGCACACATGTACATGTATAGAGAAATAGTCTTTGAATTATTTTGTAGGGATATAAAAGCTTTCAGAAAGACCTGTATTAAAAAAGATCCCACATTTTTGAAGTATGCTTTCCAGGAATGATAATATCCTAGATTATTTTATTATATTCTTCTAGGGATTCTGAAATGACTTTGAGCAATGGCAGTCAGAATATTTGAAAATAAACAATGGACAACATTTAATTACCATAGAGAATGCCATGAAATAAATGAACTCAAAATGAAAAAGATTCCTTTTATTTACAATATGAAAGTTTTCTGCCTGTGCTCCATTGGCTCTATTGCTATTTCACATACCCATCATACTGGTGTATCATGGTGGAAGCATGTGGTGGAGGTGGCAGCTTAATCACAAAAGATGAAACAGAGTATTTAAGTCAATCTTTTTTTCCAAGAGGGTGGCCACAGTTTGCTCTAACTTCGTCACAGTAAGACCACCTGTTGAAGGCTCTCAACTTTAGAAAAGCTTCACAAGGGAGGGGCCAGAAATTTGGGAACATTTAACCAAATCAAGAAACAGCTAGCAGGTGTTATTGCTCATAAATGTTAACAATTTTAGTTTATGTGACAATATAATTTCTGTACTCACCTTTCCTAATTTACAGACTATTTCACTAGCTCCTTATAGAGGAGGAAACACAGGCAGAATTCCAGGCTTTAGAGATGGCATAGCTCTAGCTGTCCTGTCAGTTTTCCTTAAGACTTCCCTTAGGTCTGTAAAGTCTGATTGATCTGTATTCTTCTGTGAATGGACACTTGTCCTAATGAAAGAAAGTGAGGCATTTATAAATTGCTGCAGGAGCACCTTCTCTGAGGTCAAGAGGAGTTTCCCCTCGCTTAACCATAGCCCCCCTAACAACAGTGAAATAATTGCTATGCACTAGAGAGTTGAATGTAAATTTTGAGTTTTAATGAGATCAGTATAAGACTGTAGTGATGACAGATGAGAGAAAAGCAGCTTTGAGTAATTTCTCATTTCAAGTGAGGGTCACTGATAATGCTAGACAGTCATACCACTTTGTTTGAAAGTGAATGAAGTGTTGTAGTAATGATGTACATACACTTTCACATGGAATATTGAGAATGATCTTCATTAAGAAGAGTATTCAGGGGCTGGAGAGATGGCTCAGAGGTTAAGAGCACTGACTGCTCTTCTGAAGGTCCTGAGTTCAAATTCCAGCAACCACATGAAGCTCACAACCATCTGTAAAGAGATCTGACTCCCTCTTCTGGAGTGTCTGAAGACAGCTATAGTGTACTTACATATAATAAATAAAAAAATCTTTAAGAGTATTCAGTTTCTGTGGCATTGATTTGTTTGTAAGTAAAACGATTTACTACCATGATCCTCACTCCATGAAGCTTCTACAATGAGTACAGCCTCTTAATATTTCTTTTCTAGGATTCAGCAACTCATTTTATGGTTCTATATTTACACTAATCATTATTAAATCATCTCTGTTATTTTTGCCTCTCCATCTACCAGTGCTGAGGAATACTAACAGTAAACGTGGTTTTGTCTTTCCCACAACAAGTAGTATATGTTCAGTAGCTCATTTCTTGATTGATCCAAACTATAAACAACAATTCTTGGATATATACAGCTGGCCATTTGCTATAGTTCTTCAGTGCAATAGAATTAGTAATCCTAAACTGTAACATATATCCAAAAACGTCCACTTTCAAAGAATTGCTGTGATTTCTGTATCATCTAGTAGGACACAAATTTAATTAAAAAAAAATTCGTATTTAATACATGTGTAATTTTTGTCTTGGATGATCGATTCCATTTGTTAATAGCAAACCAGACTTTAATTACCATTAAAAATCCAAAAGTATGCCAATGGAAGTAGTGTTCTGCCATTCATCAGGGCTGCACACTTGTTTTTCTTATGTTTTCCAATGTTCTTCTGCATGCTGTGTTCCATCTATTCTGTTGTCCTACAACTATCTAAACAACACATCCTGAAATGCGTAATAGTGTATGTATCTGTGAGTACATTTTCAAAGACAAACAAAGCAATGGATTTTTTATAGCAATGTTGTAAAACAGAAAACCAGGAGTGCCTTGACCCTACTCTCTGTGTTATTCTCCTGGCCTGCACTCTGAGCAGATGGCAGTCATGGTCCCAGTGGACTCTTCCTATACTTCACATCTATCAAGATGCCTTTTTAATAACTGAATTTATTTTAACTAGTTTCAGAAATCTATGCAAACACCAACATGTAGCACTGTGCCTCCAGATGTGGTAATGATTTAGCTCCTCACCTTGCCTTCTTAATCTGCTTTCAAGGTTGAGAGGAATGCTGGTGTGGTGAAAGTGAAAGATTCTTCACTTCCAGGTTTTCTGTCTCGCTTTTGCTTACTTGGGCTGCACCCCTAGGCAGAGGCCTGAAAGATGTTCTCTTCCACAGAGAAGTGCTGCTGAAGCATTTTTCTCCCTTTTGCTTCCACTTATCTCCAGGCACAGCTTTAGGGGATATTTTTAAAGTTAACAAATATGTTCTCATGATATGATTATATAAATCCTTTATCTACAAGCACAAATCACTGGAGGGTTTGTATGTGAGGTCTTTAAAATAAGCATATAAAGGCAGTGACTGTGCAGCAAACCTGTGAACTTATTTAAAATGTTATTTTCCCCTGATATTTGTGAAAGTATGTTATGTCTTTCAAACCTAGAGGTAGTTTTCTCTTCCTAAGAAAAAATAGTTTTCTATTTTGAGGCCGCCTCAGAGACAGGACGTTTGGCCAGGTCATCGAATATTCCACACATCTCCAGTATCTGCTGTTCCCCTGCCCACAGTGAGAGGCCTTGACAAAGTCACTCCAAAATTAATTCAACAAATTTTTACAAGTGAGTTTAGTATCCCTGATAAGTGATTTTTTTAAAAGAAATTATTTTCTTTCATCATGTTTAGTTACTGAAAAATCTCAATGGCATGCCCATTTTGGAGAACAGAGTTTTATACTATATATATAAAACTAGATGTGTGTGTGTATATATATCTGTGGCCAATTAGCTACATCTCTCCACTCACCTATTTAACCTTTGTGTTTTCTCAAGTTATTGAGGTCCTCGATGATCTATGTCATGACACAGCCAGTATCAGCTATGATACTCGGGCACCTATGTGTTCTGCATCATGCTGAAGAGAGAAAAGGGCATGATGAATGAGAATCATCTTGTTTTGGTGGTTATTAAATGACTTCACTTTTAAACAATGAGAGATGTGATAAACAGAGTGGAGCCTCATGGTTAATGACATTTCCAAGTTTTAGAATGTTGTAAAGAATGGGGAAATTTCATTATAAAACAAAGGGCCTCTCTTCTGACACATGAAAACAAATGACTTCACATCTCATCTATATTTAGAGAGTGATTTTGAAGTCTATTCATTTATCCTTTGGTCTTCACTTTTGTATAAATGATAGTGCTCTTTTAAAACCTGAAGTCCAAATGCCTTTAATACGATGAAGTATGTGACATTTTATAGGCATTTCATAACAATTCTTGCATGTCACCATAGTGCAGTTACATACAATATCAATTATCCTCAGAGGTATTGTGTGGTTGTAGATCATAAACTTTTAGCTTAAATTAAACATCACAGCTGGTTGCTTTAATTTGATGCATTATGCCACAAATGTTTCAACAGCTTGACTAAAATGAGCCATACTGCCAATTCAAAGGAAGAGCGAAGGTCAGTGCACATGCAGCCTAGTCAGTTGTAAATTTCTCTGGGCATATTAAAAGACATTCTGCAGAATATGCTTAATGCAATGTAACTAAACAAAGGAACTGAGTAGACAGTTGCAATGTTGTTTCACTGATGGAAAGCATTGAATGAGTTCTTTTTCTCACAAGAAAACATTTAAAAATCATGAACATTGTGCTTTGAGGGGGTTGTTTACTTCTATTGTGATAGATGGCTCTGTCTGCCTCTTTTTTTCATACTGGAAACATCATCGAATCTTCAAGGGGACACAGCTGGAGAAAGACTAAACATGATTTTAGTTTCTTACTTGCTCCCCACAAATACAGCCCCCTCCCACCTGTGCAATTAATAGACCAGAAAAGCTATCTTTTTTATTAACTCCATTTGAAATTCAAAAGCCTGTAGCTGAGAAGTTGAAAGTAATACCACTAAGATAATCATTCATAATAATAAAAGCCAATTTTAAGATGATTGTAACTCCAAGGGTGTTCTAACCTGCAGCAATTAGTTATAAATGTTATTGTTGAGGCAGTACATGATGTAAATTAACTATCTAAAATCAGAAAATAAATCCTAAATCATGGCTGGAAATAAGCCACAGCAAAGTGGTGATGGTTAATGCTACAAAGTGTGATGGGTTAATGCTACATAGCATTTTAAAATATAAACTTTTTAAATAAGAGTTATTTTCTTATCAGTTATGGTATATTATAATTTGCAACTACATGAGAATTAGTAGCTCTCTGATAGTTTCCTTTACAACCTGTACCAGTTCAAGAAGAGCTGTCATTATTGTACATGGCAAGAGATGGAGCTCTACATAACCCCTTTTATATATGACAGAATTATAACTAACTACTGAATGAATGTGTGAGGGTGTGTCCTCTTTAGTTATAATTATGTATACTATTTTTCCCTTTAAGCTTAACACAATTTCATAGTCTTCATAGACTCATTAAATCCTTCCAGTAAAAAATCAAATATTCTTCACTGTCTGATGAAAATTTAGTTACAGAAATTTTAGTTACTTCTGCCTCATATTAGAGTCGCTTTGGCAACTTTATTGTAAGCATATTTGATCTGTATATTATTCATCTCTTCTTCAACTCATCTACTACCTAGATTCATGACTGTAATAAGACAGTTGATATATGTAATTAATGAAGTAAAGGAGTCATTTAGCTCTCAGTTTTGTTGTCACACATCCAAATGGTAAAGGGATGTTCAACGTTCCCCCCATAGATATAGGATTGGTGGTAGGTATGTGTGAGGAGGATGGCAGACTGAGCAAAGAAAGAGGATTACAGTGGTCAGGCTTAGTCCTACTGTAAGAACATTCTCACTAGAGTCAATGACTTAAGAAGCCTAGGGATGGATCCATCTCTCTATAACTTAAAAGTCCCAACACTTTGTCAATATTGTCATCACGAGGACCAAACCTCCACTACAAACAGACCCTTAGAAAAACTCACTCTTAATTCTCTGTGTATTTAATTAATATCTTTTCAAGTGAAGTAAATCATCATTATGATCCTATAGTTTCTTTTTACCTTTTTGAGATTATAATATATTTATATAATTTGTTCCTTTCCCTTATTGCCTCCAAACCCTTCCTGATACCCATCGTTGCTATTCACTTTCAAATTCATGGCTCCTTTTCCTTTGAGAGTTACATGCATATATCTATACATATATATTTTTAAATATAACCTGCACGGTCTATATCTTGTTATTTTTATGTATATTTTCAAGGCTGACCATTTGGTATAAGACAATGAATTAATTTCCTCTTTCCTGGAGAAGACTATTTCTTCCACTCTCAGAATTCCTTAATTGCCTACAGTTCTTTTTCAGTGTTCCAAGCCTTTGACTTTCTACTTGGTCTTTCTACTATTGACTTTGAAGTTTCTCTTGTTTTTGTCCTTGTTCAGTTCATGTTTACCTAGTCAGGCTGTTGAGACTATAAGTGTTGCTTCTGATATTACTTGGAGACATAGTATCACAGAAAATCCCATGATTCTCTGACTCTTATATTCTATCTTCCTCAACTTCACAATAACCCCAAGGGTGTGGATGCCATGCATACATTAGCCAAAACCAACAGCTGTCTTGTTGGACTTGAGACTGGCTCCACAATAGAAGATTGTGTACTGGGATCTTCATCAACTTCCTACAACATGTAAAGTCATGAATGTTGGAGAAAAACAAAACAAAACAAAAACTTTATATCTGCAAGTTTACTACATCAGCATAATCCATAACTACACTTTTAAATATTTGTCATTATACCCACAGAGGATTGTAGTGCTCATCAAGAACTATCTCTTTGCAATAATAGTCTCCTTTTAAAAATAATTGATGAGCCAAATTTCTCAGAAGTTGCATTTTTAAACAAAGTGAATTAATATTAGCTCTGAGATCGAAGACCTGCTAGTGACATTCTCTGTAGGAATATCAACAAAGTTGGGTGAACAAGCCTCAGTCTGCATCAATCCAGAGTTAAGAACTTTTCTGGATCTGGTTGCTCAATGAAGCCTCCACCAAAGAAGGAGAGACCCTACTCTGACCCTCTTGTCTTCTCCCAGCACTCCTGTGGGTCAGTATGTCTGCAGTTGGTTTCAGAGGCAGAAATAATCTACCTTGTCTCATCTGGTCTTTCTCTTTAGGAAAGAATTTCCAGTGAAAATATGCTGTGTGTGTGTGTGTGTGTGTGTGTGTGTGTGTGTGTGTGTGTGTGTACTGTAGGTAAACCTGATTCTAAAGCCTAACTGTGAACTTGGCATGTTTACTAGGCTTGCATGCTAGATGCCTTCTGGTAATTGTGGAGAACCACGTGTGTCTCCTAAATGTTATTACAACGCACAAGTGAGGTGATTCTAAAACAAAAACTAAGAATGAGCCTGGCTCACAGATTTTGCGACATAGAGCCAAATCTCTTTCACAATTTCTTCCTTGCAGAATGCATCCAGGTGCTGCAGGTCGAAGTTGCATTTTTAAATGAATCACTGAAAATGAAAGAAAAGGAAAGGAAAGGGATAAGACATATCTATTAAAGTGGATTTTCCAGGTCGTCTTTCCTGAAGTATTTTAGAACTGGTAGGAAAGAACATAATTACTACTCAGATCATGCAGGGAATTAAAAACTGCTTTCAGGTCAACAATTTGAGAATGGTGTGCTTCACATATGATATTGTGTCACTGCGGATGAGCTGGTTTCTGTTCCTTTACCTTCTTTCTCATGCTGTCATTTTATAAAACTATAGCAACCCACTGTTCAAGTCAGCTCCACACCATCCTGGATCCCCACCTTCAGTGGCCTGGCCCTTAACTCATAGCTGATGCATTCTGGGTGCTACCTAAAAAAATGAATCCACCGAGATCTTCCTCTATATCATCACAAACTATCCCTCTGGGGCTTCTGTAAATACCCACAATGCCTCAGAATTCCTGCCTCCATTCAGATCCTGTGTTTTGCATTTTTACATCTTTTATTAATTCATATTATTGTTGTTAACATTTTTCTTCAGTTTTTGCCTCTGCCTGAAAGTTAATCTGCAGGCACATTCGGAAGATGCTGCTTTAGGTCGGTATGTGTCAAATTTCCCTTCACATTTCATGGAAATTGAGAGACAATGAACTGAATAATACCTAAGAAGGAAGTTCTCAATGTATGACCTAATGTATCTAAATTTCTGTTATCTGCCCTATCTCTGTGCCATCACACAGACCAACTGTTCTCTGATGCTATTAATTGTTCCTCCATGAAGCTGAGCCTTGGCTTCAGAGATAAGTACTCTAGGTGAGAAGGTAATCCTTTCAAATTACTGCATGTGAGGTTGAGCAAGATAGTCAGTCTCTCAGGAATTTAGGTTTTTCTAGGAGAGGTGGAATATTAGTTATGGTGACGGAGTAAATTTGTAATTTCCATGTTTTTGAAAGACTCCCATGACTTATTAGTTGTCATATAGATTCACACTATTGCCTGCATTTTCTTAGAACAGAAAAAGCCAGTTCAAGTCCTTCCAGACATTACTCAAAATTATGTCAAGGTGTTTCAACAATGAGCCTTGGCATTTACTGCTTAGAAATGTTCACTGGCATAATAGAGACAAATACAGACAAATGATTTCTAACAATGGGAACACCACACCTGGTATTTTAATTTCTGTTCACTCTTCAATGGATCATTCAGTGATTGGTTAATGTGGAGACATCATGTGTAGGAAATCAGTGTCTCATAAGGTTAGTACAGGCTATCACTGCGATCAATCTTGTATCAGATGTGCAATTCAACACAATGATAACATAATGGAAATCTCTTGAACTATGGACCAAGGAGACTTGTCTGCAGAAGCCATTAACCAGGCCTTTTTATCACCTCCACTGAGTGAAATGTGAAACTGTTTTGTTTCTTGAAGCTTCTTTAAAACAAGATCATAGCAAGCATATTCCATTTTATATGGAGTCACACCCAACTTTAGAAGTTCAATAATTCAAACATTTTAAGTGAGGTCTGTCATATCGATGATTTCCAGGGAAATGTTAGTATCTCTGTGTTGTTTCTCTTCTGTTTGTTTGTTTGTTTGTTTGTTTGTTTGGAGGCAGTTTACTGAAGTGTTCTTCCTCTTTTACCCAAGCTGCACAGGACGGCATCCAGCTTGCAGGGGTCCTTTTGCCTCAACATCCTAACTATGAGTTCTGGCATTATAGGTGTGATGGAACACACCCAGCTTCGTCTTATTTTAACATTAGATATTTTAAAGTCTTATGTTTTCTCACTATACTTTACTGTTTCCCTTTTAAATGAAAACTTTCTGCTGAAATCAATTGATAATTGTGATATCCAGAGCTGAGCTATGATTTCTTATGCCCCTGTGACCAAGGGCTCTTGATATTTTGCCATGAGCAGGGAAATGTATTTAACCTATTCCAATCATTAGCTGCTATCAAATATAAATTACAAATATATCTGTTTTATGTATAATTGCACATCTTATTTTTATCTCCTTTTCTTCTCCGAGTCTTTTTCTCAAGAAGTCTTCTTAACTGTCAAATTACATTTTGAGTAGCTGGGTTCTTCACCTTTCACTACTCTTAGGAGTTGTTTCCTTGGTCATCTACTTTGAAATTAGCTTGGAGCCTATTAGAAAGTGGATATCTGAGATACACTAGAGTACATGCTAGTTTAAACTAGTGATGAATTTGTAAATAAACAGCACACAAAAAAGTGGAGTATGTTTTATTCATGATTTTGCTTTATTTTCACATCTCCATAAAGCAGAGAGTATATTTATTCCAAATAGCCTGATGAGGATGGAGATGCAGGAAGGCAAAGACCAATGCAAAGAGTAGTGAGAATGGAGTTTTATCCCTGCAATCTAGAGTCTTAGCAATGTACTGTGTCCTATCTCTAATCATGTAAGGAGTAAAAGTTGAATTAATCCACCAGCATAATTAATGACAGGATGAAATTAAAAAACATCAGCTATGTTTAACAAGCATGATTGTGTTAACATCAAGTAGTCATATTTTCTGTTTGTGTTTTTAAACACAAAACATGTAAAAGCCACAATATGCATATTCCCAAAATGTTTAAGTTCAGCTCATTTCTGACTTAAAATTCACTTACTGGGATACTCAAGTGATAATATTCCAAATAAATGAAAAATAAGATAGAAAAAAATGGAGTTGTGCAAAGCTGAAAAGCAAAGGATCTCTGAAGGATGGAGAGAAGACAGATAAGCATGGAAAGTCTGTACACAGTGCTAAAATAGCTGACTCTATGTAGGGAGCTAAAAATACTGTGTTGTTAATGAAGAAAGTGTGAGTGGAGAGAGCAGAGACAGCACTAAGGAAGAGACAGGTGCCAGTTAGACCTTCTGCCTTCTGACAGTGAGGAGCTATGGCTTCACGCTGTGGAGCTGTTTCAAGCGCCTTCCTTTCACACAGCCTGTATCTAAAGGGCATAGCTTAAAATTAAACATAACAAGACAGAAATAACACTGAAGGTTGACAAGGGCATTCTGAGGTTAATCGGAAAGAAGGAAGGCAGGTGTTAGAAGAATACATTCAATGAACTTTAGGAGTTAAATCACAAGATACGTAGCTAATTAGAGTGAGATTTAGAGTAGCCTCCTGTAGAACTCCACTGAGTGAAATGTGAAACTGTTTTGGGTATTCACAAATTCTTGAGGAGAGACAGAGAGAAATGGCAGAAGTAGATGGGCTGACCACACTCTTTTTCAGGTGTCTGGAATCATATTATATCCTTGTCTAAGGCAGAGAGCAAAGGTTGGTCCAGTGGGTCAAGGAGTACCTTACACAGGTGTCAACAAATCCAGCTCAAGTTAATAAAAAATGATATTTTGTGGCACAGAAAAAAATGACTTTTTTTCTGGTGTATAGTAAATTCTATAAAACTATTGTAAAATGAAGGGCAAAGATACTCACAAAATAACAACATTCAAAGGCAACAAAAAGCACCCACAGAGAAGGGAGGCCCAAAAATATGGCATGATCTCATTTATATAAATACCATCTGTCCTTGTAAACACATAGACAAGTTAGGGTGACCAGGATGGATAAATATCAAAATATTATGACAATCAATTCTTGTTAAGGAGGTAAATTAAATGGGTGTTTGGGGAGTTTCAATACTATGGTTTTGCTTTGCTTTGTTTTTGGAGGAAGTAGTGGGGACTACAATCTTGATCCAGAATGTTAAAATTAGAAAGATCTAGTTATTGAGTATACAATTATATGCTATTTTAGAACTAAGGACTTTTAATAATAAATATCAATATGCTTTAAATAATTCCTGACAGTTTTACTCAAGAATAGCTTGAGAAAGTATACAGATTCTCTGCGAAGAACAATTGCCAAACTGGAATAAAAGGAGAAGGGAGCATGAGCGCTAGAGTTGACTCAGAGAGACAGCCTGGTTCTAAGACACATGACCTCTACATGTCATGCCTGACAGCAAGGACAGCTAGAGAGTGCACTTGAAATGTAGCGGTCAGAAATATCTCACCAAAGTGGTGAAGAAATAAATATGAGAAAGAAAATCCCCATATTCTGTGGGATTTGTCCTTCAAATTTCATTACACTAGAGGTAAAATTTAAAATGAAAAAAAAAATACATGCTTGCCTCTACTAAAAGCATAAACTCATTTCATCTAGTTCTGAATTATAATAAAGAGCCAAGGGGGAAATGTTACACCTCTTAGATGACATCATTCAAGAAATTAAACTAAGGCAAAGTCACATCACTTTTCCCCCAATAGGAGCTCAGTGACCATGAAGTGCTTCACCCAAAGCAGTCACTTAAGTATTCTGGAGTGTTCCCACATAGGTTCAGGACTCTCCCCAGTACTATGTCATTACAACAGACTAGAAACAGACCTGGCTGAGAGAAGTGGGACACGGAAATGTGTTACTCAATTTATAATTTTGTACTTTTGAATGCTGAAGTGTGTTGCAAAGATGATCTAATTGAAGTTATGAAATGTTAGAGGCTGTCAAAAGCCAATGCATTATTTGCTGTGTGGAACTGCAAGATGACTTTAGAAATTGTTACTAGGCTCTTTAGGACTCCCTTTTTTTTAAAGATATTTTCTTTATTTACATGTCATATGATTTCTCCTTTCCCAGTTTCCCCTCCAAAAAAAACAAAAAACAAAAAAACAACAAGAACAAACCCCTGTTCCCTCCCCCCTCCTGCTGCTCACCACCCCACCCTCTCCCACTTACTGTCCCTGGCAATCCCCTACACTGGGGCACAGAACCTTCACAGGGCCGAGGTCCTCTCCTCCCATTGATGATTGACTTTGCAATCCTCTACTATACACATGCTGCCAGAGCAATCAGTCCCACCATATGTACTCCTTGGTTGATGGTTGAGTCCCTGGGAGCTCTGAGGGTACTAGTTAGTTCATATTGTTGTTCGTCCTAAGGGGCTGCCAAAGGAACTGAAGGGTTTAGGACTCCTTTTGACCTGCTTTTGCCTATAGCGTACACTGTGATTCCAGAAGTTGGAAAATCTTACAAAATCTAGGGAAATTTATTTGGAAAGACTTTTTTCCTCTGCTAAAGACATCCTCCCTACTTCCCCATTTAGTCATGTTGGACAATGGAGTGAGAGCACAGGCCTACTCACCTCAGAGAGAGGTGCGTCTTTAGGACAATGGTTAGCAAATGCATAGACATTCTTCTATAACTTTAAGAGAGAGAAATTGTCCCCAGGAGGGCCACTACTTCCTTGTGAAAACATTTAGAGAAAAGACTGACAGAAAATTCCCCCAATAAGAAACAAATATTTTAGATGGAACAAAATTCATTTTGTCATTCTGTTTGATACTGATTTTGTTTTTGTTACTTAAAAAATATTTTTCATACAATGTATTTAGATCAAAGTCTTTCTCCTCCTTTCCTCCTGCTCCTTTCAGATCCTCCCCTCATCCCTCCCACCCAAACTCAACCTCATATTTATCTTTCTCCCTCTTCCTGTCTACCTTTCTTCACACTGCCCCTTCTAAAAAGAAAAAAAAAAACCCTTGGAAAACAAAATAGGAAAACAACATACATTTTGTGTTGTCCAACTGCCTTTGGGCATGCGGCCTGCCCAGGAGTGTGGTTAATATACTTGATATTCCCACTGACACCCCATTGGAGAAAACTAATTTTCCCGTTCCCGGCAGTTATCAACTGAAGTAGCTTCTTCGTCAGGGGTGACAGTTTTGTACCATTTCCCCTTCTCTGTTCTGGAATTGTGTGTGGTCTGAACTTGTACAGGTCTTGCCCTTGCTTCTTCCACAGTCTTTGTGAGTTCATAAGTGTATCAGTCCTGTTGGGTCCACAAGACACTGTTTTCCATGGAGTCTTTTCACCCCCTCTGTGGCTCTGTACACATTGTCCCATTATGGGGGTTCCATGCTAATTAGGATCGACTGCAAGCAACTTCTCAAATGAAGTCAAGCAATGATCATCTATGTTTGTTGCAATTTGCGTAAAAATCTATCTCCTGCCAGGCTCAAAGATTTGAATGCTCAGTCCAATTAGTGGACTGCTTAGGAGGTAAAAGGGGATGTGGCCTTTGGAGGAGATGTCATTCTTAACCTCTGCTGCAGGACCCTGTCTGCCTGCTTGCTTTCCTGCATCTCACCATGATGGTCATAGAGTAGTACATCTTTGAAACTCCAAGCAAACCTCCAGTTAAGTTCTATTAGTTGTCTTTGCAATGGAGCTTCATCACAGCAAGAGAACAGTAACTGAGACAGGCATTGCATGATGTCTTTCGAAGTCACTTTATTCCTATGCTTTTGCCATTCTTCTGAAGGGTGTTAGGGAGAGAAGGAATGGTGCTCTGCCCTAGTCAGACCTTACACCAGAGAAGCAAATCCTTCTTAACTCACCTTACCTTGAAGGGAATTATACAAATTACTTCAATGTGGTCTCATGACTGGGAAAATTAATGGCAAATATGCTAGAGAGCTGGTTTCTGAGATTTAGACTAGTTTCAAGTCTACCTCTGAAAAGATTTTTCTCTACTTTTAAATAAATTATGACAAAAAATTTTAGAAGTGTCTTAGAACATTCTGGATTTTTCTTATATAGAGGTCACATAGTGTAGTTCTTTAGAAAAAGACACTTTATGTCTTTTTTAATTAATTAGAAATTGACAATGACAGAGAGGTTAGCAAAACCCTTAAAGAGTCATGTAGAATTGAGAAAAGTAATTGAAGCAGGCATGTTAAAAAATAAAATAAGAAAAGAAAGCCAAGAAAGTCTAGAATGAATGGAGCTCCTGCAATTATAGACCCTGGGGAATGTGGGATTTACAGTTATATTAAAAATGAAATAAACAAGCACCCAGCTATAATTTCCCCTATTGCTCTCTTGTACATTATTGAGTAGCTCCTGTTTTTAGTTGAATTTACATTTAGTTTGTGATGAGAATGAAATGCAGCAACATGCAAAGTGTCGATTAAAGAGCCAGCAACAGTGTTATATCTTGTTTAGTACAGTGCTTGTCACTGCCTCACTCTAACCTTTATCCTCCTAGATTAAATGCTCCTTTTTGATTTAGTTATACTCTAAAAGGGCAAGAGTAGAAAAATACGATTGTAAGTGATAATAGGAAAAAAGTGCAGAGGATTGGCAGCTTTCTCCTTTATAAAAGCGCAGAGAAGACTGCCTAGGCTTGGTTTCTTCTGTTTCCTCACGTGGTAATCCTGTTTCCCAACCTACCAGTTATTATCTGGTACTGCTATGGGCAAAACAAAACACATGATACTAACGTTTAACACAACTCACTAGAAACTAATTACTGGTCAAGTTGAAAACCACATTAACAATTGACATATGTTTTCACTAACAATCATGTTCTTTGATGAAAAGGAACACAAAGCCCAATTGGAAAGAGCAGTATTGCAAGCAAGTACCTTAGAGTGACAAGCACACCTTTTCTCTTGGTAGTGTCCTACCACCAGCATCTGAAATTCACTCTGAGCAACTGCTTAATCCTCATGGTAGACCCAATTGCCATAAAAATGCACTAATGGTTTTCACTTTAATCTGAGTAGTAAGTTTATAAATAGTACATGAATCATGTTAGCTTAAATTCTATATCGTGTTACATATCATTGTCACACTTTTACTTCATTTAATTAATTAAAATACCTCCTGCTCAGTATTCTATAAATGAAAGAATACAAAAAATCAAGAGGCACCAATTTTTTTTGTTTATTTTCTGGTATTATTATTTTATACCAAATTAAAACCTCACAATGTATCTCAGATGACAATAAAGATATCATAAATAAAATATGAAAAATAAATAGGATAAAAAGGCTTATAAATACTTTAAACATTTGTGATGTTAAAAGTAAATAACATGATAAAAATAATATTTTCTTTCTGATCAGTTACAAAAATTATGTTAAATTTTTAATATTTTAAATTAAAATAAATGTAAGCTTCCTTTCAGCACTCTGTGGAGTTTATGAGATATTAAAGATAACAAAAGATTATAAAGATAACAAAATTATTATTTTTTTATCACAGAGCACTATCATTAAAGTGAATGGGCCTGGAGATATTGGTCGTTTACATGCCCCATCCTAAGGAAATGGTCCTCTCTCCTGCCAAAATTTGGAGTCTTTTCCAAGTAAATTGTAAACGTGAGGCCAGAACTGTCATGTTCCCTCAGAGCTCTGCTAACATGCATGCCAAATAGGTGCTTTTGTGACTGTGCACTAGCAGTGAACATTTATTGTCAGATCACATCCATGGGATGCATGAGAGCTGTACTAGTTTTGGGAACAGCAGGCTACATTACCTGCAATCACCATGTATATACAGCCTACCTTTCTAACCAGTGCAAAGCTTACCCATAAGCCAGCTCCCTTCCCCAGACTGAGACAGATGAGTGCCAACACTTTCCCTCCCTAGAACATTCCTGTAAGATGGAGCCAAAGCAGCTCTCTCTAGTGCTGAAGATGTCTCTCCATCCCCATGCTTCTTCCCTTCACTGCTATCCTTTCTCCTCCTTTGGCTATTCTGGTACAAATTCCTAATAAAACAGCTTCATGGAAGTTCTCATCTTACCTAAAAGCAGATATTAAAAATGACTAATAAAATCATTTATATGATCTCAATGTCAAATAACTGAGTTACTGTCTTTTGTTTTTTATTTACTTTATTTTTGTTATTGTATGTGTATATGTTGTATGTGACTGTGGTATGTAGGCACCTTTCACACTATGCATATGGAGGCCAGAGGACAATTTTCAACTTTCTTTAGAATTGTGTAACAAGCACATTTACCCATTCAGTCATCTTGCTGGTCCCGTTTTTTATTCGCTTTCAAGCAAATTTAAAAGCTATGAATGTAGTACTAGAAATACTTTATATATATGTACATATAAATGTTTCTATGTATATGCAAATACAACACATATATACAAAAAGTTATGTGCAAGCTTAAACCACTTTGTGGTACTTTGTTAGATACTTATTGATATAACTAACTTTTGATGTGTGGTATAGATTCTCCTTTGACCTGAAATATTCCTAAAGAAGGACTTCAGTCTATGCTTATATATCAAACTACTATTTTTCTTCTCAACTGGCTAGTTTAATAAGAAGAAAAATGAGCTCAGCCACCAAACATGACATTTATTTTCTCTGTGTCACAGCCATTTCCTTTGATACCAACCTACAAGTGTGGCTTTCATCTGTCTGATGAGAAAAAGAAAGTGTAAGGTTGTGAAAATGTTTTTAGTTATTTTACAGGTATATTCTTTCACTAATCAATAACTTCAAACTTTATTCTGAAGTCCTATTATTTGGCTATATCATTTTTGACATATCCTTGAAGACACAAGTGCTAGGTAGAGGGTAATATGGATAGGCTGGGTGCCAAAGAGCAATCACACAGCATTAGCTACATACTTGCTACAGTGCCTTCTTTGCCAAAGTGAAATGAAGTTGTATATGCCCTTTTATATTAGATGAGCTTCATTTTAAGTAAAACTACGCAACAATCTGTTACTTATTGGCTTCACAAGATGGGGAAATGAATCAGAGTGCAGAACTTCCTCTGTGATTAGTCTCAAAAAGCTTGTTTGTGTTACTATTCACCACACCAACACTAAAGTCATAAAGATGTTTCCTATATCCCTTTTAAATTATTTTCTTCTATGTCAAGTGGCCATTTCTGAATCACATACATACAAATAACGTTAAACAGACTGAGCAAATTGTATTAACATACTTCTCTCTCTGTCTCTGTCTCTGTCTCTGCCTCTGTCTCTGTCTGTCTGTCTGTCTGTCTCTCTCTCTCTCTCTCTCTGCCTCTCTCTCTCTCTCTCTCTCTGGGTGTATGTGTGTATAAAAAAACAATAACAAAGAAAAAAAGGCCATAGTTTACAGCTTGAGCAAGGCCAGTATGTGGAAAGTATTGGGACGAGGAAAGGAAATCTGGGAAGGTATGTAATTATATTTTAATTAGAAAATTAAAATTAAAATAAACAATTCCTTCTGCGTCTGAGTTATTAGTGAAGGGTTAGAATTGCTTGCTGGTTTTAGAGAGGACTTATAGCTGGGGTCGGTAATACAATACACTCTACCATCAGATATGTGCTTTCCTACTGAACTTCAGGAGAACCTGGCAGGTTATTACTCTAGTCTGGATTGTACCTCTTAACTTTTTGTCTGGTAGAATATAGGAGAAATGAGCTTATATGAGTGCAATCAACAAACCTTATGGTTAGATCTGAGAAACACAGAGAGAACCATCCTAGTCATGTCACTTCTGCCAGTCTTTCCTCATTCAGCAAATCTTTTCCCCAGAGGCTACTGAGGAAAAGAGGATCCCATAACAGAGCAAAGTCAGTGACATCAGAGCGCTGAGGAAGAATTTAAAGTGTCTTCTCCATGCTTCCTGTACCCATTCTCCATCTCAAACCATGGTTGCTAATTGATCACACAATTTAAATAAACTTCTTGCTTTTTAGATTATCCTTTTATTTTTTCTTTTTTTTCTTTCTTTCTTTCTTTTTTTTTTTTAGATTATCCTTTTCTACCCTTTAATGCCATCGTGTCCATTTTTAGAGGAAGTTAGTAGCAGCCAATGTAAATTTATCACCTTTTCAAGTAGCTGAATTTTAGAGGACATAGTTGTATCAGTTTTTTTTATGTATTATCATTTTAAAATTAAACTATTGGTTTATAGTTATTGTAAAAATTGGCTTCTTTGACACCATTTTCCTTTTGTGATATATATTTTTTTCTACCTTGGAAATATTGTAAAGTTGACAATTTTTATTTAATGTACAGTGAAAAAAAATTTCCATTTACAATGAAGGTAGGTATTACAAAACTTGACCTTACAATAGTTTTTTGAAAAGACATTTTGTGATATATTGATGTCAAACATCAGCTAAAAAAAAATCTTTGTGAAAATTTATGTTTACAAACAGTATTAAAATAACTCATATATAAAAAACATGTAATAAGACTTCTGAAATCAAATCCATTTTACTTACTACAAATAATGTCTTTACATATAGCTTGTTTTATGTCCTAAATAATTGCCACTCATTTTTTTATGGATTATATAAACTTAACTCTTGCGTTGCTAGAATGAAAGCCAGTCTTTGTGCATTCTGAGCACACAGTCTGACACTGAGTCCTAGAGCTAGGTCTAACTTTCAGAGTAAGTAACACACGGAACAAAGATGGACTAAGTTTTTACACAATGCACATACCTACAGGAAAGCACAAATATGAGTGCATTTTTCTAGAAATATAGGACGAACGCATATGCAAATACTATATGGTAGGTCATGTTGCTGATTCTGTGTCTACATAGCATTCTAAATAATCAGTACCTGTGCTATTCTTAACTCTGTATTCCCCTTTTCCTTTCTCTACACTTTTTTTTAATTTTGGCTTTCTCATCCTTCTTTTTTATTTTATTTTATTTTTTGGTTTTTGGTTTTTGGTTTTTTTATCTGTGATTTGTTTTCATGTTCGGTCATTCCTTTACTCCCACTTCCTTATAATCTCTCTTCTTTCTTTTTGCCTTCCATTGTCAAGCAGCAGTGGTACTAACTACCTCCCCGGCTAATGCTAATGCTAGCTAATTCTGCCTGTCAGTCTCTAAATGCTCTCCATGTGCTGGACGCTGAGCATTGCTTTCTATCAGATGAGTAATTATGCTTGAGAGTGCCTGCGATTGATGGCAAGTTCAATTCAATTTGTGTGTGGTTTGATTAAAATTATGCTGTGACTGCTTTGAAATTAAACTAAAAGTAATAGACTACTGAATTTAGATTAATGGTGATACAGTAGAAAGCTCTAGGGTTGTGTGCATCACGTTTAGTAGAGTGCCCAACCCCTTTCTTTGTAAATTCTCTGTAGGTTAATTTAAAAAGGCAGCAAAGCTACAATGCTGCAGTAGTATTTAAAAAACAAATAGAATTATATTCAATTGTCTACAACTTTAATCTATAAAATTAGCAACTCCTTCAAACTGAACACTTATATAGAACACACAAATAATGAATACTTCATGATCAAATTAATTGATCTATTATATGTAGTAAAAGTACAAGACAATTGTAATATTTCTAAGAAAATTTGTTAAGTAATACAGCTGAATCTAAAGTTGTCTCTTGCTAAGCACATATTGTTATTATTGTAATATTTGGTGATTGTCTTTTGGCAGAAAAAGTATCGTGAAATTCTTCACTTAAACTAGATATTCTTCCTAAAAATAATAATATACCACAAGATTTTCCTTGATCGTGTCATTGAAAACTAACTAAAAATAGCATGGAGTTGGTGAGATGGATTATCGAGTAGAGGCATTTAACACTAAGCTTGAGTTTGATTGCTGGAATTCTCCTGTTAGAAACAGAAAATGACTTATCTAGTTAAGTTGTCTTCTGAGTTCCATATGTATAGTGTGGGATGAATAACTAGTATCCTGACTCTTCCTACCACACAGTAAACAAGCAAACAACAAATTAAATAAATAAATAAAGTGATAACAGTTTAGAGGGAAAATTATTTCTATTCTAGTTGCGAGAGTCAAAGTAGTTCTCTTTATAGAGAACTACACAAATGTTATGCATGAAGTTATTAGAATTTTGATTCATGATCTTTAATTATGTGAAGAAAAACAAAGAATATTGTTTAGGCTTGAGTCAGATATTTCTTTTAAGATGCCTGTACAGCTTATTATTTTATTTGAAAGTACTATTTGTAGGTGTTGAAGGACGTGACATACTGTATATGACGTCTGCCACCAAATCCCAGAGAACAATTTAAATAGCATTGAAGCGTCTTTGTTTAGAATTTATATGGAGCCAGTCAAGCATATTTTCATTTCATTTTGAGCAGAGGAGTCTTGTTGTTCCACAAATATATAGTCATCAAAATGAGTTGGAGGGACAGGAGTGTCACCAAATTATTCCAACAATGTCACAGAAAACTGTAAGAAGACAGCTAAGGTAGAAAGGAAGTAAGAAGTGTGGGGATTATAAAAGAAGTAGAGTTGCTGGAAATTGTGATAGATTGATAGAAGTTGAAGGAAGCTAAGCATCCAGGAAGACTCAGAAGGTCTTCATTAGAGATTGTTATCTTTTACTGGTAGAGAGACTGAAAAAAAGGAGATTGTTAAAAGATGACAAGTTTTGTTCAGAATACATGGAGGTGGCGATGCATGAAGGATATTGAAGTAGACATGCCTGCTCTGCAGTTTGACAGAAATGATAAATGTTAGTTTAAAAAGTTGGATGCTGTTCAAGTTTGCTTTCTGTTACTGTGATAAACACCATGACCAAAAACAACTTCAGGAGAAAAGGGTTTATTTGGCTTAAGTTTCCAGGTCACAATACCTCACTGAAAGAAGTCAAGGCAGGAACTCAAAGGAGAAAATGAAGTAGAAAACAAGGGGGAATGTTGCTTACTAGTTTGCTTCCAGGCTCACTTTTGGCTAACAATAATGAAATATAATTGTAGTAATAACAACATTAATACTCATTAGTTTCCATTGAGTACTTGGTTATAGAAAGCACTTTAGAGGTATGAGTTCACTCTTAATACCTCCTAGGAGATAAGTTAACTGTTGCCATCACTGTTTTATGAACTCTGAAGCTCAGGATTTTCCTTTCCCAAGATCCACTAGCCAGTGATTGGTAAAGCCAGAAGACTGACTTTAAAACTCAAGCTCTTTCCTATGCTGAGCCGTTGCTTCTGTGGAATCTTGTATCATTCAATGAGGACATAATCTCATTTTGAAAAAAAAAAAACTGAAGTGCAATTTAAAAATATTAAGCTAGAAAACTCCCTAAAGCAAATCTGTAGTTCTGCTTCTACATATTTTCTGAAACAACTCGCTCTTGGATAAATCCTAACCATTTGAACATCTGGCTCAAGTTACAGTTTGCTGCTTCTAACGATAATGAAATATTATGTCATTAGTACCAAGTGAGTATATACTTTTCATTATATTTTACTCTTTTATGAGAAGTTATTAAAACAAGATGTGCTTTCTCTGTTCTTTATTAACTTCCAGTGATTTTTATAGCAAATGTGTTTTAATATTAATAAGAGGAACCATATTGACTTTTGGAAAAGTCATAACTCTTTTCTTTTTCTTTCTGCAAATGATCAATTGTGACAAAATTATGAAAATGTTATAAAATATTCTTACTCTAATAGTTGGTGA
>NW_022196903.1:56085798-56088975 GCF_008632895.1 Mastomys coucha
AATATCCATGTGATTCTTCCATATTGTTCTCCGTTTGCCTGTCTTGCAAGGCCCAAGGAGACATGGAGGACATGTTGTCCTCCTTGTGCAGTCTATGATAGATTGCACTTTTTAATGCTTGTTGGTGAGGTGTTACCAGGAAATAGTTTTCTTTGCCCTTTTTTTCTGATTTCTGTTTGTGCAGGGAAAAGCCGGTTAGAGTAGAGATACAGTTGAGCTAGCAACAACTGGATCGATGTGGATTAGGTATCCTGGGAATGTGAAGGGTAAGGCTATGTTACCACCATCCCAGTTATTCTGTAGCCGGTAGGGTCTTTCTATAGCTAATTCTTCACCTTGTTTTCTGTCCTCATTGTGAGACAGAATTAAAATTAACATTTGTGCATGGTCAAGTACGTCCAGACAATGGCCTCTACCTTTCCGCCACCTTATCCCCAAATTCTTGTGCGTACAGCTTGGATATACCTAGACCACCTTAGAAATTCAGGCTTCTATTCTCTGGCTACAGCCTCCAGGTAGTCTCACGTGCTCCCATCCTTGTAGAAATAAATTTTATTTTAAAGCCTCTATCATACATAGAATTCATAGATGGGTGCTATAAACTCAGGTCTCCTTCCAGAGATGTACATGCTATTAATCATGGCCCTGTCCCTCCAGACCATGAGTATTTTAATTAATAGTTGTGAAGGGAAATAGTCAATAGACAAATAAGAGAAGCAATGTCAGTGCACAGAATTTAACAATGTGCATCCTCCATTATTAATTAATAGCCACATGTGACTTTGAAATAATACATTACACTTAATACTTCAATCACTCATTATAAATAAAAATTTAGTGCTGGGATCATTGGTGTAAAGCAGTGTATCTTCATTTCTAATGATATTTTGTTTGCTAATATACTGCAATACTATTTAACAATATATAGGATGCACAATAAAGATTCTTAGGAGACCATTTCTTTTCTAAAAAAGATTTAGTTTTAAATATCTGTGAGGGAATATGCATGCAAATGCAAGTGTCCATGGAAGGCAAATAAGGATGTGAGATCATCTGGTAATAAAGATACAGGAGGGTGCAAACAGCTTGACATGGCTTCTGTCAACTTACCATGGTTCTCAGCAATGGCTTTGCCAGGTTGATATACCCTATTATTATCTTTATTTCTACAGTTTATTCTAAGGAATATTTCCAATGAGAAAAATATGCATTAAAATGTTCAATATGGCTTGAAAATTAATTTGAATAGCCCCAAGAATCAAAAATCAATACAACATTGGGAAAATACTCTTATATATCTTTAATTTTTATTTCTTTTAGTCTTATGTTTATTGATGGTTTTAAAATATTTTAACTTCTCTTATAGTCCACCACCCACCAGAGATAGTTGGAAAGAAAGGATACGTGGAAAATGGACCTGTTTAGAAAGGTTCTTTGGAGTAATTTTCATCTGTATCTCTGGAAATCAGCAGTTCAGTTCACAGGTCAGCAGTGGCAACTCAATCTATTTACAAACACCTTATGGATATACCAGTAGTCTAGTTTGGTAGAGTCCAGATAGGAAACATAAGTAAGCAGCAGTGGCACTCATAACAAAGACCACAAGTCATCAGTCTTAGCATGAGTAAGTAGGAGGGCCCAGCAGGAGCAGCATCTGTGTCTCTCTCAGTGTAGTGAAGATCAGCAAAGTGTTATATAGCTAGCTCTATAACCAAGCCTAGCTCTGCCTCCATCATTGTCCATCGAGTTGTATGTATACTCCCTCCAAATATCGCATGTCATCCACAAGTCCTGCTTCACCATGTATCTTGTGTCAACATGTACAACTGTCTCAACTGACATCACTCTGTCAATCAGCCCAAGACTACAAAAGCAACAAAAACCTATAACACACCACCAAAAGTGTTTTGGTTTGTTTCTTTCTATAGACTCCCAATGAATAGAGCTCAATTATATAATATAAGATGGACCAATACATATATGTCATTAACAAAATATATCTCTTACCATGTGTCTTTTTAAGTTTGTTTTAGTAAAACATCCTTTCTCCTGTGTCTGTTTTACTGAAATGTTCCCTCACGAGTCTGTCTTGGACTTTTACTATGTCTAATTAAAAAAAAAAAACACTCTTTTATGTTTGTTCTAACAAAACACCATCCAATACTACTGATGTTCGAAGGAACCCTTAAGTTTCTACTTCATATATTCATTATAAATTCATATGCATGGAAAGGAGAATGCATTTAAACGGTGAAGTGTCTTCAATTAAACCTCAGATAATGCTATTTTTATTTTGCATACAAAATAATTAAACAATAAAATTTTATTTTTCATAGGACAAATAAAACTTATTTTATTCCATATATAATATTTACATATAAAAAATTCCCAATGTCTGCCTTATACATATCAACCTTGAGGGCAAAGAATGAAGGGTTACTAAAACTGTAGAACCATACAAGTGCACCAAGATGAAGCAAATGTTTAATATATAAAATAATAACAAATAAAAATTCAAACTTGAATGATGAAAGACAAAGGAAGAATTAGATTTCATAAGTGTATTATTTGACACTATTTAGGTTTTATATATTAAAAATGAGACATTTCACCTATCTCATTAAAGTTATTAATGTTTCTTAGAAAAAATAACAACAATATTAAGTAATATTCTAGTCAATGAAAACTGTAATTTGTTGGAGTGGGAGATCAAGAATATTTGCTTGCTCCATTTTTTATCGAGATTCCAGTGAGGTCTAAATGTGTTGTCAAGAAACAAGGAATTTCGTATAAGATTTTCCTAATCTTAAAAAAAATATTGAAATAGTTGAGTGTAGTATGAGGCGTTAGATCAGGATCATAGGAGTCTCTCCGTTGATTCTATTTCCCTTTAGAAGCTAGAGTGGAGCTGTTTGTGGATATTGTACTCACAGTCAATCCTTTTACGTCTATGTTGTCCAAGTTCAAAGTAAGTACATTAGTATTAATTGAAATTGAATATTTCACATTGTAGGAAAGATTAGTTGGCTTCAGAATAATGTGTGGATGATGTGAATGAACTGAACAACGAACAGGCAAATGATGACACAATTACAGGAATGATGAAATGACATGACCTTTTTTTTTTATTTATTTTATCAAAAAACAAAAAAACAAACAAAAACAAACCCCTGTTGC
>NW_022196903.1:56090594-56108274 GCF_008632895.1 Mastomys coucha
ATCAGGGACCTTCACCTCAAAGCAGATACATTAAAACTAATAGAAGAAAAAGTGGGAAAGAACCTCGAAATGACATGACCTTTAAAGTTAAAACTTGTTTTTGATCCCTAATAGTATGCTTAAATACGAAACACGAACCATGTATAAAGCAGAAAAGACGATTGAGCTTGAAAAACTATTACAAGTGATTCCCCTACTTTTAGTTCTTGTACTTCTTTAATTTCTTAGAAATCATTTTCCTATTTGACTGAATATTTTTGAGTTTCAAAGTGAATTTGATCTCCTGTACTTTAATGGGAATTTTTTTTCAAAGTCAACTGAGATGATTCATCAAACCAAAAATAAGGTACATCAAACAAGAGATTCAGATGATGTCACTCACCTCTGCTTCTCTTTGATGTGTATCCTCCTCCATCTCCTTCTGTCCTCGTGACAACCACAACTCACTTGCTACTAGAGTATACATAGACATGACCTTTACCTTCATACTTTCATACTTTTATAACTGAATATTTTCCCAAGCAACACAAGCACTAACTCATTTGTGTTAGCCTCTCTATTTAAATTGCTGAGATATCCATCCTTTTTTTCCTCACTGCTGACATATAGGTCAATAACCTTGTGATGCTTGGCTCTGGCAATATTAACCTGCTCAGTCAGCCACAAGGTCACACCAGTATAACTGCTGCATGTCCTCCAGTAGGTTGTGTTGTAGAGCAGTGCTCCGTAATAAGTTATGTATATTAAAAGATCTGTAACTTGAATATTTTCAACTTACAATGAGTTTATTGGAATATAACATTTATAATAGAGTAGAATCTGCATAGAAAGTAAAGCAATGTCACAGTAAGCAAAGTAAAAATTTATTATATTTTTAATTTCAAAGAAGCAATCAATGTGTATTTTACTTGCATAGTTTAATGTACTACCATTACTGGTGGATGAATTATCAAAATATGTGACTGTCATTAAAATGTATATGATCACTTATCTAATTTAAATATCTCTGCTCACCATTTCTGTTTAAAAGATTAATCAACAAGTGTTCTCATTCAGTATGTAATGCCTCTGCTGGTAATATTAAATCTTTTTAGATTCTTTAATATATTAGTGTTTATCTTCATATAATCAGTGCATACATGAATATATTCAATCTTGTATTTTACTTTTTCTTATGAGTAGGCTGGATGAAAAACCTGAAAAAAAAACAGTGCCTTAGAATCCCCTAGGTTTTCCAAAATAGTTAGATCTGTGTTGGACAGTTTGTCTGCTGACGTTTGATTCATGACATCCACTTTTGGTGGTTGATTAAGTAGAAGGCTGTGCTGACTCAGCAAGGGTTCAGTGATCTTATCTCCCTTATGCTCACGTTTGCAGAATGCTGTCATCAGCTTATCCCTGCCAAGGAATGGCTGTCTTGAAGTATTTTGTGTGCCTCACAATGTATTATTAGAAATTTTATATACATTGGCACCGAATCAATACCATACAATGAAATGCTCACTATACTTGAAGTGAATCTCCTTCAAAACAGGCTGCTTAGTGATGAAGTTGACAGAGTGTTACTTACTGATTTTCCTCAATAAAAGTATCAAGCAAGAAAAAGCTTGGGGACTCTGCCACATTTTTGGACTGTTAGTGCAGGAAGGTCTCTGTAGTGATTCATGATTTTGTATGTTGTCAAGGTTGAATTACAGAATTATGAACTGTTGTGTTGTTTTGAATTGTCCTAGCTCTCCTGGGCATTCACAATAACTCTATTCATACCTGACTCTTTCAGACTCATTCATTGTCTGAGTGCATTTCAAAGAGAACAAATGCCCTTCTGTGGCCCTTGAATTTAGAGTTCAATGCAAAATAGAAGACTCAGAGAAAGTGAACTAAAACATCATACGTAAACATTCCAGACAAAGACTAGAGCTCAGCCATCGTAGCTTCTCGTACTTTCATCTCTGATAAAAGCTGACTCTGTAGAGTTGATGACACAAAGGGAACCTGCAGATGTACCCCAGGCAGAGACACTGCAAGCTAGTGTGTGGACCACTGAGATTCATCTTGTAAAAACTTGTGCCAATAGGAAGCAAAGCAAATTTCAATATCCCATGTCAACCATAATTTCATAGGTGAAAATGTTTTCAGGTAGGCAAATGCTCCTGAACATTTCTCACAGATGTGATGTTACCTGATGTAGATAATGGGCTATAGAATTGGATTGTGATCCTGATAAATAGAGATATGTATTCAGATAAGGATGCTGACAATAGTCAATGTTTAGGACTTACTGTGTCAAGATGTTCTTCTCTGCCCTATTAACTAAATACACATTGACTGTTCTTCCCCAATCCTCATCATAAGTTTCATTAAGTCTTTAATTTCTCATAATGTAACCAAGAGTGAAACTGGACCATATAGCCATCTCTTTTGATAAAGTAAATCTTAATCATTATATAAGGAAAAATTTAATTTCCTTGCATCAGTAATTCCTTGAAGACAAGGATGATTCATGCCTATTCTCTAATATCTTCACCTATGTTCTACTACTGTCCCTCTCTCTTTGTTTTTTTATCAAGGCATTTTTTTATACAGCCTGATATTACTAGACCAACCACTGAGCTCATTTCCTATTTCTCACCTGTCCTTCCTTAATTTTATGTACCATGCAAATGCCAGATAATTTACAGGGCTTCTCACTTCAACAACATTAATGCCCAGGTAATAAACACCCCTGTAGATGTCAGTTACACCAGTTCATCTCCAATGCTGCTCAAACATCATCTGCCACCACTCATTTCCCACTTCTTTATTAAAAGGAAGACTGAAGAATGAAAAAGTATCTAGACTTTGTGAGGCAGTTTGGAGACAGTATCACTCTAAAACTGCATAAATACTTGTGTAAGGAGTTAGCATATTAGGGAAAAAGTCAGAATAATTAGACAAAAAGACTAAGAGAAATGTTAACAATTGAAAAGAGAAACAATCTTAAAAGATGTTAAGAAATAGAAGCACCTATAAACTGGACTCTTTATATTTGAAGAAGTACTTTCCATAGACCATGAAATTTCTCAGATGATAATGGTTCAGTCAAATCTAGCAAATGGAGTATTACTATGATGTTTCCAGTGTGCTTATGGAAAAACCTGTGAAGTCAGTATCACAGAGGGAACAAGCCAGGCAGAGAATACAATACCAACTTTCTAGGCCAGAGAGATATAAGATGAGCCAAAAGAATTGATTTTAGTAATAACATAATGATTTCCAAGGTAACATGATTTTAAGCCATAAAATTATTCACAAAGCATTTAATTTATGCTATTTTTAGTACAGGTCCTTTAAAAGGTACATTGTAATTTAACAGACATTTCAGTTTGAATTAGCCACTTTTCAAGAGCTAGCTTGGCACATATGACTAGTGTTGATCTTTGGAATCTTAAATTTTTAGATTTTTCTTAATTAGCTAAAGCTTTCTTCATTTCCTTCTTTATCTAATTATGCTTTTTCCTTTATTCATCTCTTTAATTTCACCTTGCTTTCTTTTACATTTGTCTTTTGTTTTCATTAACTATCCTTACATACATGTGCGTGTGTGTGTGTGTGTGTGTGTATTTGTATATATTTTAAAATATATAAATGCAACCTCTCTGTCTGTGTAATGTTACTTGTACTTCAGGACTATTTTCAGGACTGACTGGCCCTGGAGAGCCAATTGGTCTGAAGCAGATGACTGTTAGGACTGTTGCATGACACTGTCCTGGGGAGACAGGAACAGACACCTACTGACTTTAGATAGTTAGCAAATGACAGATATCAACTATGTTTAATTTTATTGGCATTATTTACAGTAATATAGATAAGGGATTACTTACAAGAGTAGACATGACTTAAAAAATGATAGGACCACCAAAGCCAACCCAGAATGGGTGACAGCTAACAAAAGCTGAAATCCTTTGAATGCACTTCACCATCAGGCAGCCCAGCAGATTCGAGTGTGGCCTTTCCAGATGGTTCCATTGACCTGGGCTTCGTCCAACTATTTGTTGCTATTCTCTGCTACCTTTTAAGAAATTTGTCTTGAAGGTTATAGCACATATATGCTTGGACAGGGAGAGACCCAGTGACTCTAGTTAGGTCCTTTCTGAAGCCATTGAGTCATTTACTTCCTTAGTTTAATAAGCTTCCTTTCAGGTTGGAATTTTTTTTTTTACTTCCCCTGAGAACACCACATTCTTTTACCTCATTTTAACATTTGTATCTTACATAGTTTCTTGACAAGTTGAACAGTTTTAGCTGGGAGGAAATTGCTACACAACAGGGATCTAGTTATACTTTTACATTGCTAACATGTTTTTTAAGAGAAGCTGGAAAGGAATGTGTGTGAAAGCAGGAACCAGTGAGCAGGATGCACTAGTTCCCTGGGGTTGATGTAACAAAGTGCCATGAGCAGATCCAACACACAGCTTCTTCTCTGCAGACCAGAAGTCTGAGTTAACATGTACAGGGCCACAGACTTCCAAGGCTCTGTGGAAAGGAGTCTTCCTGGCTGTTAAACATTGCTGGCACTTTAAACAGTCTTTTGGCTTGTTCTGGAAGTAAAGATGGGTGGGGGAAACTAACTATTTTCTTAATAGATGCCTTACCATTGTGACCACTGCTTCTGCCTTTATGTAGTCTCCTTGACAGCTTTTCTGTGAGATTGTCACAATATCTTTCTTCTTTTAAGAAAACCAAGCATATTAGCTTAATGACATCCTACTCACACAAGTTTACATGGTTGTATCTTCCAACACTCTCGTGACAAATAAGGTTATATGCAGAGGTTCCTATTTGGCAAACATTTTGAAGAAATGACTTTTAATCAAGACCAGAGGCTATGGAAATAAGATATGGTATTCTGAATGCAGCTAATCTCTCTCCATGCATCACTCATTGTTTACATTTCAGGAGTGGATAAGGACATTGGAAATACAAATGAAACAGATGTGCAGCAAATGTGTAAAGTGCGGAGGCAGATTCAATAACTTTGAATCTTATAATAATGACATCAGAACTAAGGAGAGAACACAATTTTGATTAATATCATCCTATAAAACAAAATTCTATGCTTCTTTCTCATTTAGACCACTATATGAGTTCATCTGGGCTACCATAATTCATAATAGCTTCAATCTCTAAACATACTCACTCCTGATTTATAGACCAAGTTACTGCTTAAATGAAGAGAACTGAACTCTTAAAGATAAATATGTTTTCAGTTTGAGTGATCTCGAATAGACAGTCTATTCACAATTTTCAAATGTCCTGCACCATGTGTTTAGCTGTACATCTGATAAAAATCAACTACAAACCAGTTTCATTGTTGTGGAATATCAGTAGTTTCTTAATTCAGGTTTCATGAGATCCAATGAAAATAAATTTCTTTAGATGTTTATTGATCTGACACTTCCTCTGCCTTTATAGATTTAACCCCATTCTGAAAACATAAAACAAATCAAAACTCCTATCCCTGCCTCTTTCTGAACCTGCTAAATCTCTGCACTGCTTTTCCAGTTAGCAAAGCATAAACTGAAACATCTCAGCTTTGAACAAGAATGAATCCCAGCTTAGCATCCTGCATGGGAGCTCACAGAATGAAATGCTAATATTGGGGTCATAAACCATGCCTTTTAAAAACTGATAAATCAATGGTGCTCTGTCCTATGTTGGCAACTACACTTTTCTCATAATTTGAAAAACCATGTTCAAATTACAGATTTTTAAATTTTATTTAAGTTTTTCTTTACTCATTTTTCATATATTACATCCAATTGCAGTTTCCCCTCCTCTGTCTACCCACCCCACCATCACTCCTTCTCCATTTCTCTTCATAAAAAGGTAAGCCTCCCATGGATATCAGTGAAACATGGCCTATCAAGTTGTAGTGAGATGAGGCATTTCCCTTAGTGTTAACCCAGTAGGATGAAATACGTCCCTAAGTAGGCTCCCACTGTTAGAAGTCCTATAAGAGGACCAAGCTACATAACAGTAACATATATACAGAGGGCCTAAGTCAGACCCATGCATGCTCTCTGATTGTTGCTTTAGATTTAGTGAGCCCCTATGACGCCAGGTTAGTTGATTCTATGGGTTTTCTTGTGGTGTCCTTGAACTCCCCCAAGCTCTACCTAACGTTTGGCTGTGGGTCTATGCATCTGTTTTCATTAGTTGCTAGGCAAAGCCTCTCTGATTACAATTTAGCTAGGCAGAATCATTTCACAGACACTTTCTCTTCTTTTCTCTTTTCTTTTCCTTTTCCCTTTTTCCTTTTCTTCTTTTCATTGGTTGGCCAATTTCCCAATTTCTGTGCCATCTTTACTACCGCATATCTCGTAGACAGATATTACAAAGGTTTTGTGACTGCATTGGTGTTCCAGCTCCTCCACTGTAAGTCTTGTCCAGTTACAGGAGATGACTAGTTCAAGCTATGTTATTCCTTACAGAGTCTTAGCTAGGGTCACCCTCTAGATTCCTGGGAGTTTCCATTGCACTAGATTTCTAGCTCATCTGAGATACTCCCAATTCCAGTTGTTTCTCCAAGTACCTTCTCCCTTTATTCTCCAACCACCTGATCCTTCCTGTTCCTGTTCTCACCATCCCCATCCAGCTATGATATCTACTTTATTTCTCCTTCTCAAGGAGATCCATACCCTACCTACCACCCCAGTCCCTTGAGCCTTCTTTGTTACTTAGCCTCTCTGAGTCTATAGATTATAGCATGATTCTCTTCTACTTTACAACTAATATCAACCTCTATGTGAGTACTCTTACCGAGTTTCATTTACCTTACTCCATAATTTACACCACCACATTCTGTACAGGAAGTTAACAATATGGAGAAGGCGAGCCTTGAGTATATACTGGATTCTAGTATAACCTAGTATTTACTGGATTCTCTCCTTTAGAGCCTGAATATATGTATGAGCAATTTAACTAGTACATAAGCTCTATAATCTTCCATCACTCTGTCACCAACTCCTTTTACATTGACTCCTCAGAACTGATAACCAGATGCTAATCTGCAATGGTCCCAGGGTTCTTAATAGTTAGGGGATAGTCCTAAGGAAAGACTCACTTGACCTTTGTGCTACCTTCTTTATCCTCATAAAATCCTCTTCACATAGGCAGATGCATGTGAGAGACAGAAGATACTTATACCTAACTCAAAGGATAGAATAGATTTGTGATGGCTGTGAAAGGATTCTTCTCATTTTTCTGTAACTTTTTTCTTGCATTTTAAAAAGACAAGGATGGTAAAGTACTGAATGGAGCTATCTGTTCTACATCATAGAAGCAAAAGTGTGACACCTGTGTCTGCAAAAGCAAACAAAACAATACTAGCAAGGGCCCAGAAAAGATTTTCCAACATCTTTCCCCAGTGGGTGGGTAACGTAGTAATTTAAGTAGCCCGGGAAAGAGAAAATAGAAAATATAGGGGGCCCATTGCTCATAGTTGAAGGTCATGTTACAATCATGTCCCCGGTAGGCAGTCACACTTCAATGACATAGACATCTTGTAGTCCAAGAGCTTCTTAGCATCTGCTGATGTATGCTGACCTACAATCATTGGCAACAGCCTCTTCTGAGTCATGTATACCAGGCCCTGTTCTTGCTCTTATTATGTTCTGCTCAGCCAAGACCATCAGTCTCATTACGTCATCAAGGTCATTGCAGGTCAGTCCTAGAGTTCTGTTCCTGTATCCTGAAAAACAGCATGACCAGGTTTGAACATCAAGGATGTTGCTGTTTTATGACTAGATTTCACTGAAAAGATATTTTGTCTTCTGAGTAGTTTCAAAGAAATTTAAGTCTCATTTGAAGAAGTTTGTTTTTTTGAGTACTGTTCTCATTCTTCTAATTCTTCTGATGTTTTTACTGTTACATGCTCATTAAACAGAAGTAAAAATAATCAATGTGAGCTGTGTAGTTTTGATTTTGCCTCCCCGTGCTCGCCCTGGCTTTGGCATCATTAAGGAAGATCAGTGATTTTCTCTTTGGGTTTGTCTTTTGTATTATGTAAATGATTATTATTATTGACATCAAAATTCATCACATGATGGCGTTCAAATTCCTTTGACCCACTTAATTCATGGACTAAGCTTAGTCCACCACACTGTGTTGATTTTCTTACAATAAATTACATTGCTTTTCCATTTTAAAAGTTAACTTTTATCCTCCTTTCAATTTAATTATTAACAGTACTTGTCTCCATCATTATAACCTATAGGTCTATGTTAGGTTCATACTTTTTTAAGGCCAACTTCACGTTATTTTAAAGTTTTTAGAAATCTATCTTCCTAGTTTAAACCTATTCTTTCCATATACTCTTCTAAAATCCAGGGGTAACAAATGTGATTTCTTTGTTCTTCAAAATCAAGAGATATGGCACAGTGTGCAATGTGGCTAGCATATGTATCTCCCAAAATACCCCATCATAATTATTGTTGGAAAACTTCCTAGTGTGATACAATGCTGTTTGTCTGTACTAACTCTTAATTTAAAGAGGTATTTACTTATTTATTTATTTAGGTTTTTATGTGACAGGGTTTTTCTCTGTGTAGCCCTGGCTATCCTGGAACTCACTCTGTAGACCAGGCTGGGCTCAAACCCAGAGATCTGCCTGCCTCTGCCTCCAAAGTGCTGGGATTAAAGGCATATGCCACCACTGCCGAGCTGAGATGTATTTATTTTATTTTTATGAGTACACTGTAGTTGTCTTCACATAAACCAGAAGAGGGCATCAGATCACATTACAGATAGTTGTGAGCCACCATGTGGTTGCTGGGAATTGAACTCAGGACTTGTGAAAGAACAGTCAGGGTGCTTATCCTCTGAGCCATCTCTCCAGCCTCTGTGTTAACTTTTGTTGACTGAAGGCCTTATTCAAATGATCGTAGTCCACTTCAGTGTCTTGAAGCATTTTGTTTTCTTAGTGTCATAGTTTCTGGCCTGGCACTTAAATTTTAGATATATTTAAAATTATTTTATATATACATATATATAAAATAATATATATATATATATACATATATATATATATATATATATATATGATTTGCATGCATGTATTCCTGTTTTTCTGGTGTCTACCAAGACTAGAAGTATGCATGGAGTCTTCTAGAACTCAAGTAGAATTACAGATGATTGTGGACCACTGGGAATCAAACCCTAGTCCTCTGGAAGAATAATCAGTGTCCTAAACTGCTAAGTTATATCTCAAGTACCAAGTGTTTAATATATTTTGAGTTGGCTCTTTTACATGGGGAGAATTAGATCTAGTTTCAAGTTTTAAAAGTTTTACTGTCTTTTCCATGACTCTTTCTAGCACTTTAACTTATGATGAGTGCCTCTTTGCATGTGCTGTAATTAATACATAAGCAAAAGAGAAAAAATATATTTCAATATTGCAGTTTCTCCAGTAGGCATTGAATACACATATATAATGTATAAAATTAAAATATAAAAAAAATATGTAAAACTAAAAATTAGACTTCCCTAGGCATTGAATAGACATAAGCAATGTATGAAATTAAAATATAAAAATAAATAAAAGTAGAAATTAGACTGGTTTCCATTAAATTTCTTTTTAAATTTAGTTTTTTAATATGTCAGACTTGAATGTGTATTTTTACATTACTTTCACTCTCCACCTAGCAACTCCTGTTTTGTACCCCTGCAATCCCTCTAAGATTCAAAATGTCTTCTACTTTAATTATTATATGTTTTACACACACCCACCCACACACACACACACACACATGTAAAACTATTTTGAAGTCATTTATTGTTATTCATAGGTGTAATATATTTAGGTTTGGCCACTTAGGATTGGAGTTATCCTAAAGACTGATTTTCCCTCTCTTTGAATCACTAGTAGCTAGTAGCTCTTCATTTATTAATGGGGTCTTGTAGAATTACCCATTCTATATTGGCAAGTCAACTCTTGGTGCCATTGAGCAGGTATTACCTAGGCAAGCATATTCTTTCATTTTGCGAGGTCAGTTCTCTTTATTGTAAAGAAACACTATCTCCCATCTGATATCCTACTCCTGTTGCTCTTACAAACCTCCCACTCTGTACTGTAATGTTCTCTGAGCCTTACGACCAAAAGCTGTGTTGTATTAATATCAAATGGGATTAGATTCTCCTGAGTCCATTGCTTTCTATATTTTCACCAGTTGTGAATTTCTATAATATTCTCCATCTACTGGAACATAAAGCTTTTTAAAATGAGGGCTGTGGGTTATACTTATCTGCTGCTATAAGTATTTAGAATGGAGTGAGAAATCATAAATATTTAGGAAAATAGTAGTGGGTTCTCCTCTGGGTGTCTATGAAATGCTCCATGGTAGGGTTGACAGTATTGGGCATGAACTCCCTTATATTGAACAGTCCTTAAGTCCAATGAGACAAGTGTTAATTACCTCCAAGATGTCACACATGTACTAGTTGTTGCTGTAGATCATAGACTTTATAGCTATGGAGGACTAATGTTCATTTACCTTTGGCAGCAGGCATAGCACTTCCAGGCTATGACAGGTGATTCTCAGGGAGGAGCCTTCAGGTCAGTTCCAGTCTGGTTCCTCTAAGTCCTGTGTCCTCTGTGGCATCTTCAGCAACAGAGTCTTTCCTTAAAGTTCTGAGAAGAACAAAGAGTATATATTTAGTTTGAGAAGTCTATTGGATTCCCTCAAACCAATTAATTTCCTTGAGGTTTACATGCCTGGCACTGGGGTTTTTGTTAGTCTATTACTCTTAAGAAAATATTTTTTTTTAAATTACCCTTAGGGGCATAAGTTCATTTAAACATACATGCACACATATATTATATATAAACACATTTCACATATGTGTATTTTATAAATAAATACAAATTTTAAGCTACAACCTTTTAAAAACTTAATAGCCTTTCTATATACCAATTGCAAGTGTAATGAAAAAAAGATCAAAGAAATACTCATGCTCACAATACCCTAAAAAAATTACAACTAAGGAATAAAGCTTATCAAGGAGGTTACCAGGAAAATTACAAATCTTGTGATACAAAGGTTGAGAGCAACAAAGAAAACGTAAAATTTAAAGACCTCCCATGCATATGGTTTGATATGGGCATCCAGATTTACTTGCACCATTTATTGAAGTTGCTACCTTTTCTTTATTGTACTTTTTTGGCATCTTTGCCAAATATCACATGCTGTAATTGAGTGTACCCTTGTTTGGGTCTTCTGTTTTGTTCCCTTCATGTATGTGCCCCTCTTTGTGTCAGTATCATGGTGGTTTTATTACAATAGATTTCATGTTTAGCTGGAAATCTGGTAAAGTAATCCCTCCAGCATTAATATTTTGCTTAGGATTGCTTTGGATATGTGCAGAGTGTTGGTGTGTGTGTGTGTGCGCGTGCGTGTGTGTGTGTGTATATGCATGTGCGTGCATGTGTGTGCGTGTGTGTGTGTGTGTGTGTGTGTGTGTGTGTGTGTGTGGTGTGTGCATATGTGTCTGTGTACCTTGTACCTTCTGGATGCCTGAAATGTTCAGAAGAAGGTCTTGGATCCTTGATATTGGAGTTATGCTTGATTTTAAACTACCATGTGAGGTCTGGAAATTAATCTTGGCCTGGGAGTGTGGGTATGATGCTAGAGTGTGAAATTAACACTTTTACATAATAGCATGTGTTGTGGAGGAGCGTCTACTAAAGACCATTTTGTCACTCACACATGCACACCCACATATGTACACACAGACATACACACACACACAAACATATGTCTGTGTCTAGAGTATTATCTTTATAATAAATACATTATTTTAGAATATTCTGCTGTAATTGACTATCACGGCATTAAATGAATTTTATACTTTCTTTAAATTTGGCTTTTACATGTTTGCTTTTACACATTGTTGTCCCCTCAAAATTGTGTAATAAGTCAACATTAACTTTATCCTTCACTTCTAACTCCTACCGTAAAATGCATGACTGATCATATTTGAAGTAGTAGGTATTCTGTGGAATTGTAGGATTTACAGGAAATACATTGCCAAATCTAAGGTGATCTTACATTTCTTCCACAGAAAATACAACTTAGTAAAATTTGAAAAATAATATAAACAGGTGGATCTGAAGAATAGTTTGTTATCACCCTACAATTACTGGATAGTAACTGCAGAAATTATATATTTGGTATGTTTCTGGGATATATGATATAGAGATAAAAACACTTCTTCATAACTTTTCACAGTTGGAATCTTTATGTTCAAGAACAGTAAGGCTGAAAGCAGAAGATTTAAATTTTCAATTCTACTTACTTTCTTGTGTGATCTTTAACTAAGTGTTTATTTCATGTTCCAAAGTGACAATAATATCTCTAAAACTACCATTACATGCATAAATTGGACATGTTACTTGCTACAGTGCCTGACATCCAGCCTAGGTTGAGTTATTTGCATCTGATTAAGTAGTGATAATTACAGTGGTAAGTAAGGATTACAGTAGCAAAGAAAATGTAGAAGTAGCTTAAAATTCTCTATGAATTCAAAAGCTGTATTTCTTTGGCTTAGATGCATTTATATATTATGGTGAAAGTTATTTCTTACTGTATTAGCATTGTCATATTACCTCGAGTTTGCAACTTAATCACTCAGAAATGTAGATAAGGAAAAACAAGACAAAACAATCCATCAAACAAACAAACAAAACACAAATGAACTTGTACCAAGTAGTACAGCACCCATTACCAACATGCACTTAGTAACTGAATCATCAGCAAATATAAGTCATGATCATCTTCTTCATCTCATTCGGATACTACAAAATCTGCCATGCTTACATAATTCATGCATACGTATGATTTATTAATTTTAAATTAAAAAAATCTAACCCATGTGTTTTAATTAAGAAATATTTCACTGTTTACTGCTTGGAAAGGAAAAGCTAAAGTCAATTATATAGTGACATTTACAGATTTATTTGTAAAAGTTACCTGTGAGAAATTGAATAAATTTAACCTTCTAGTATCCCCTAAAGGGGAAAGAGAAATTATGTTTGGTTACCCTGAGGGATTAGGGATGTAGCATAAAGCACACTTGGCTAATAATTTTTCATCTGCTTATCCTCAAATGCTTCTCTCTTTCTTACTTTGCTCAGAATTATTGTTATACATAATATGATGCCACAGACAAGTTGATTTATTTCAAATATGTTTCTGGCCTTTAATCATAGAATAGTATTTGGAGAAAGATACTTCTTTGGAATCATGCAGGGTTCTGTCTTACTGGTCTGCACTTGTCCAGCTGGTACCGTCCTTTGGCACATCTGTACCTTGTGGCCTGTCCTGGCATTCACTGGCTTCATTCTCCACTGCTTTTTTCATTCCTCACTCTCCTTAACCAATTTTACACTTAGCCATTTAGGCCCATCATTGTAGTAATCTCTCTGACTTCAGTTATTTATGAATGCTATTTCCCAAGGAAATGTCCATATCACACTCATTCCCATGCGAAGTTGTCTCCAAAATAACTCATCTTTCTGTTAATAGCTGAGGTGTCAGTAGATTCTCCCTCCTAACCTACAAATGTGCCAATCTCACCCAGTTACAAGACACACTTTGACAACTATGTTCAAATGCTTGCAATGATGTGGAACATTCCTCATCCCAAAACACCATAGTCACTCTTAGACTAGAAAAAAAGATGGTAACGTGGGATGCTTGTGACTTGGAAACTAAGCTAAAAATACTTATACTAATTCAAAAAACACAAAACCAAAAGCAAACCTAAATAACAAGAATGAAAACACCATACTTGAGTGTACACACACATGGTATTTCATGACTTAGAGATTAGGTCAAAACTATTAGCATAGAAGCACTATCATTGTGATTTTTCTCTTTTTTCTTTTCTTTTTTTACTTTGCAGGAAAAGGTGCAGTATTTACAGAAGGCATTTGCTTCACGAGTAGATAAATCCACGCAGACTGAACTTCTAGGCTGTGATGTAAGTAGCTATATGAAACCAGTTTTATCTTCTTTATTGGTTTATAGACTTCCACAGCTTGTATACTCTGCTGTGGTGTCCTGCATTGCCCGAATTAATTCATTGCTTATTCACAGATAATTCCCAAACATCTTGGAGAGTTGAGAAAGATAATTCCAGCCATCAATGGCATACCAAACCCCTATTAATTATTTTTAAGCCAACATCTCTAACATATTTTCCTGAGCTACTAAATTTTAAGGCACATGGAAACATGCAAAAGAATCATAGGATAATTTGTTTTAAAGAAAATGTTAGTTTATTTAATAGCAATTTAATAAAGTTATTATGTTTGCAATAACCTAAGGCCAAGCATTATTTTTACATGCAGGCAAGTGAAATAACAAACCAAAAAACCCTCCAATTTCGCAAGCAAATTACAGTAATGTTTTAGCTTTTGGGTTTTGGTGTAGGCAATGCAAGTGATTTAATTAAAAGTTAGTAATTTTTATTAATGTAAAATACTTGGTGATAGGATTTTAAAATGTATTATAACCCAATATTCTTATAAAAGCCCTGTATGGTTTTGTAAAGCTTATCGAAATAACAATCTTTTCTTAAACATAGGTCTAAATTTTGTGTTATGCTGAAGTGCATGGCTTTATATTCCCTGTTCTAAAATATAAAGAGGTTCTCTTACTCATTTCTATCTATTGTGAGAACCTTTTCTTATACTTAGAAGTGATAACTAAGATAACACTAATTTGTTGATAAGAAATTGAGCAAATTCAGCTTTGTTTTCTGAAGATTTCACAGTAATGATGACATGTTTATATTTGTATTTTATGATAACAGTCGACATAAAAGTGGATGTCATTCTTGTGTTGCTATGTAAACTACCACAACATGTTAAACAATGTACTACATACATGCCTACCTAATCAAGTAAGCCAGTTTGAATTATAGCGCAAATTATTGTCAAAATGTACTTTTAGTTTAAAAGTACTAAAAGCTATATTTTCCCGAGAACTTTCTGTATATCTCATTTTCTAATACAGTATTTATTTTAATGTTTTCCTTCTGCACATTTAAATATTCTACAGATACTAATATTATTACTACAGTGTTTCTACCACAGCTTTATATGTTATGTGCATGCTGTTAATTTTATTTTTGAGAGAAAAATTGTTTTACAATATAAAGATAGTTTACCACAAGTAATTCACTGTTTATCTCTTTCAAGGCAATCCCCCTGCCCAATATAACCATATCAAATGTATATGAATGTATCAGTTCTTAGGGTGTAATCTCAACATATATTTTAGATAATAATCTGTGTATTTTAAGTCTAACACTCACTCAGATATATTTCAAAAAAGATTATAAAAGCATGATCTGCATCTAACTGTATTGTAATATGCATCATAGCACATGTGCACTGCAAGTTAGCCTAGAATCCAGCTACTTCAAAGCACTCAATTTCCAAGTGAACTACTGCCAAGAAGGTGAAATTTTTTGGTGTTGTAAAATCTGTGAGGTTCCTTGAACGTTATGCATTTTTGATACAAAGACAAGGAAAATGCTTGTGTATTTCAACTTGATTTGTGGAGCAGTATTTTGGGAACTGGCTTAGTGACTCAACATAAACAAACATCAAGCAAACAAACCAAGACTTCTGTGCAATATCATAAGTTTTTAAAGCTCATTGAGTGCTGGTGAGAATCTAGCTACCTGATGCCTCCTTTTAACTACTTCTCTGTGATCAATCACATTCTTTTTCTTTTTGGAACAATTCATCATGATACTTGGTTTTCTAAATATGTACATGTAAATATTTAAAAGCAGTCAGGTACATGGTATTTCTCTTAATATCCTCACCCTTTAGTGGAGGATAAGACAGAATACTTTCTGGTAGCAATTCTTAAATAATCCCACTTCAAGCACTTGTTACAGTTTGGGGAACTGATAACACATGACAGTGCTTTGTTCATGTTGATGTGCTCAGCATCTCTTAGTCACTTGTTATATAATAAATCTGCAGAATCAGCAAATAAATAACTCTCCGGAGCCTAAAGTGAGTTAACTGTCCTTAGCTACATGCATAAGTTGTAGAGTATTTTCTATATAGACACCGGGAAAAAAGATATACTGTAAGTAATTTACAACCATGAATCTCATGACAACTAGAACACATGTGACACACCCACACTCTCAAAGAACAGGAGGTGCCATCTATCAACTGTGGTTTATATATGTAAATAATTTAACATTTTCACATGCATTTGAATTACTGTAAGCTTTATAATGTTTTCTTCATAATTTTTCATAAAAGTGTTTTATGTTAGAATTTTATAAACACACATATGTTACATCTATTCATAATTTTGCTAGAGCTTTTCAAGAAAGAGAGTAATATTTTATAGAAACCTTGTATATCATCCTTGGTTCTTATGTTTTCTTACCTGGTTTTTGAAGCTGTCAATACCAATCACCAGTTGCTCTTTATGGATTAAATATGATCCTGTGTCAGACTACAAAAGGACAAGTCACCCTTAGCATTCAGAACATGAGATTTGTTCTACCTGCTATATATGAAATGAATCCATATGAACTCAGAATGAAATATGTTAACAAAAGACCACCATAGATTTTTAAAATAAACTTTTACATGAAGCAATTTTATTAGGACTCTTGAAAAAGTGATAATTTCTTAGGGGTCACATGTGTTTTGATACCCCGTGGAAGATGGATGGGTAGAGTTGGGATGCAACAGGGTTTACTCTAAGACCACATCGACAGGTTGACATCATTCTGATTATATAAACCACAGAAACAAAGGTCTCCTCACAGCTCATAGACTTCCTGAAAATATTTTGAAGCTTGAGAGTTACTGCACATAATATTTTTTTAAAAAATATTTGAGTGTGAGTAGATAAATTTAGCAGGAAAGGCCTTAAATATCAGTGAGAAAATTCAAGGCTTCATTAACTTAATATCTTAAGGAAATATTTTACTTCCTTGATATGTTTTATAAAAGGTTGCTTTTTAATAAATATGATTGGTTTTAATAGTAAATTTTCATTTCAATTAATATATTAATTTCAGTCAGAATAATTCACAAAATTTGTCTTTTAGTATTAGAATTTTAAGAAAAAGATTTAGTACTTTCATTTATGCACTTTAATCTTTCTTTATAGAAACTGTTTACTACAATTGAATTCTTAATATTTGATCACTTTTAAAAAGTTAAGTTACTAGATAATTTATTAAATATTAAGTTGCTATGATCAGCTTATGTATTACTAATGGTTTTGATTTGACTATTTAAAAATGGCCAGATTGTGCAATCATTCATATTTTTGACACAGTCCATACTAAACATACTAGAAAAATAATTCAAAAATTTACCTTATACATGAAGACATTGAGAGAATTTCTCAGTTCTTTTTTTCTGTGTAGTTTAAAACTTCTACTAGCTTAATTAGATTTCATTTTGGATCTTCTACTGGAAGTTCATGTACAAATATCCCTTAAATATATTGGAAAAGTCTATCTTGTCTCATTTGAGACAGTGCTGCAGATGCTTGGCTTTTGCTACAGTTGTTGATCAGCCCTATTAACTATGGAGCAGAGACTGAAGGAAGGGTAAGCCAGCCTAAATATTGCTATCTCCTGAGAGGCT
>NW_022196903.1:56109080-56127196 GCF_008632895.1 Mastomys coucha
AAAAAAAAAAAAAGTAGAAAGGCTATAATTTTACCAAGCTGATATATTATCTCCATTGAGTAGCTGTCAGTTAAGCATTATTATTGGTTCCTAACAACCTGTATTGTATTAATTCTTCCTGGCTAGACTACATTGATGCCTTCATTGTCCATAGTCAGAAGATCTGGTGATATATTCATGTCATGAAATTTACCAAATAAAAAAAAGTCTGTCTCCAAATGCTACATTTGTTAATGTGCACTCAATGCAGGTATATCTGCTTATACCTACACATTAAATCACTCAAGACTTTTAGAGCTTTTTTTCATTTTTTATTAGATATTTTCTTTATTTACATGTCACATGATCTCTCCTTTCCCAGTTTCCCCTCTGAAAAAAAGAAAAATAAATAAAAATGAAATAAAACAACAACAACAACAACAAAAACCCCTATTTCCTCCCCCTCACCCTGCTCACCAGCCCACCCTCTCCTGCTTCCTGGCCCTGGCATTCCCCTACACTGGGGCATAGAACCTTCACAGGGAGCTTTGTTTTAATCAGACAATTATTTTTAATATTATATTCATTAAATTCTCAAAAAAATTGGTTAAAAGTGCTAACAGGAAACATGTAACAGAGAATCTAGGCTTATTCAATACTGCCGGTCTTATAACATAATTTTGAAAAGCTCTTGAATTCCTATTCAACAGATATCACTATTTACCTGGAACTTTTCACTGAAAAGCCCCAGAGAGTTTCTTATGGCATGAACAATTGCTTAATCTGTAGAGTTAAGGATAACAAATGAAGAAATGATGGAACTTATCAGAAGGTTCTAGGTGTATTGTAAAAAGGGAGGGGACACAGGAAAGAGCTGCTGATTGCGTGTAAGGTGAAGTATGGATGGTGTCAGAAGAGTTACACGGTGACACTGAAACAGATAGGGGTGAGCTCTGTGCCTTGGAAGAGGAAAAAAACGCTATTATAATAAATATACTTCTGAGGAAACTTTGAATGTCTTAGTCAGTGACAGGATTTTGTCATCATTACCATGGTACTGGATATGAATAGTCAGATTAGCATAAAGACCATTTAGCATAAAAAAGGGAAGTCTGATCATAACCTTGGAAACAGATTCTGTCTACAAACTGACACCAGAGAATCAAAGCCTATATGAAGGAAGAGGACCCAGACTTCCTGTGTTCTGTGACCTGGGAGCAATGACTCAGGCTTGTATGTTCCATCCACTCGAGGAAACAACAGACCCAAGCCTAGTAAACTCTATCATTTCCACTTGACATAAGAAAAGAGAGTACAGCTAAATGTAACCATAGCTCCTGATGATTGCATTTGTGTTTTCTCTAGTCCCCTTCCCTCTTCTCCTCCCTCCATGTCCCTTCTCTTGGGAAGAACTGAAGTAAGCACATTTGTCCCTTAGTATCTGAGAGATTTGTTCTGGGGTCCCATTAGAACCATCTTCAAGTACTCAAGGGTCCAGTAGATATATATCCTGTTGTATATGAGGACTCATCTCCAGGTCACAATGAATACCTTATGCAGTATAAAAAATCTGTAAATACTTGCTTCATTATTTGGGGGTTGATAATTTTAGTCAGTTGCTTCACCCTCTGGAATTTAAGGGTCTTCAAACTTGTATAACTTTTGCCAGTGAGAAAACTGAAACAGATTTTTAGGTGACAAAAGACTTTGAAATTGATAGATTGAAAGTGTTTAAAAATAAGGATGTAAAGTGATTTTATAATGCAGTCATAAAGAACGAAGAGAAAAAAAGTTTCGTAAATGTATTTATACAGAACTGGCACAAGAGCAGGAAATTTTAGAATATTCCATTAGAAAGTTTCTTAAAAGCATGCCACATATATCATTAACCTTATGCACTGTAAAGTAAGAATGCAGAGAAATTATACTCTTTAGTGATGCCATGTTAAGATGGTAATTACAATTGTAAATTTATGAAGCTGAATTAGTATATAGAAAATTTATACCAGAGTGTAATTTGCAGTTCAGAATACTTAAGGAGTCAGTTCTATAAATATCAGAATTATTTCAGATTTATCATTATTTTATGGATTTTATGTTTATAAATGGATTTATAGATTTGGAACTAATCCATCACATTGATGTTATATTCCAATGCAGAATTATTTTCTGGAAGAAAAATAGTATAAAACATTTTTCATTTTCTTCAATTTTTAAGGAGAACCTGGAACTGGATGAATTGTTTATTCTCTAGGCTGAAACTGAGACTGATGTGGAGCTGAAAATATCATGTTTTACAACACTTTGCTTCTGTGAAGCAGGCTGAAAAAAATGCAACTAAACCCCTTTTTCCCCGGCTGCTTTGAGATAGAGTCGCTTTAGCCTAGACTCAGCTGGAACTGACTATGTAGTTAGTATGAGCTGGCCAAGAACTCATGGGAAACACTTCTGCATCAGTAACAGACCTGAGCTGCCACACCAGGCCTAAAAGTCTACTTTTTATTTAATAGGGGTTTTACAAATATTCATTGACTCTGAAAAAATATTCTTCTTTCATGACAATATCAATAATATTACTCACAACTGTGATTATGAAATGTGAAACTAAAATGCATTTATGTAAATTATAGCATAAGCAATATTAATTAATGTGAGTGTGCATCTTTCATCTCTGAATGCCTTTTCTGTCACCTTCTTTTTCACATAAACAGAATCACATCTTTATATCATATACATACCCAAGATAACCATTAAATGTAAAATTATTACATTTTAAATGTAATAATTACTGGTTTACAATAGTAAAATATGATTTTCTTAATGATTTAACTGAATTTCATTTAATCACATGAACTTTTATGTATCTTTAAAACATATCCTGTTAATGAATAACCTTGTCACATGCACACTGCCTGGTAAAGAGATTGTTGAGAATATAATAAAATAGAGTGATCTAAAACTCATCAAAGGTATCTATAAAAATATGCCAGCACATATATTTCCATATATGTATATATATCCTAAGATATGCCCTCATCAGCATTTATTGTCACAGATGATGATGGAAAATAGCACAAGCACTCATTACTCATTAATAGAGACTGATTGATAACAAACTGGTCCATTATCAAATAGATGGCTCTCCAAGCTAAAAGAAAGAGGAAATATCAATATTCTCATATAGAGATGTCTTAGACAATTAATAAGTTGATATAAGTTATGAATCTATTATTTAGTACCTCCTTTTATCTGTCTAATTCATATTCTCGAAGAAAGCAAGCAAGCAAGTGCTCCTGAACAGCAGGTATGAGATCGAATAGTTACCTTTGAATGTGCCTGTAAATAAGGTTTGCATGGAAAAAGGAAGAGATAAAAGGCACTTGACTTACCTAAACTTACCTGGACATCCAACGGTAACATACACCTCAGAAGTGAGTTTCTGAATGTGGTATTTTACCCATTTTTCTAGTTAGATATCTTCAGTGAGCTTTCTTTTCAGGGCAAAAGGAACTATTCTCCACTTCTCTCAGCAGTATAGCTCTGTCCAAAGAAGCAATGGCCTCAGAGTGCTAATTTGAAATCATTCAAACCTTTCAGCCTCATTTTCAGAATGCACTAATGAGCCTGCATGTCCAAATAATGAGCAATATTCTGTGAGATGACAAAAAAATTTCCCTTACATGCTATTAAAATATAACACTTTCACACTATATACACTATATTACACATGCACACACACAGAGAAACACACATACACTCACACTACATGTCTCAATAAATTATTTAAACCTTATGACTTTTCATATTTTCCATTTCCTAATTATGTGAATTTGTAATACCACCCACTGTCCTCATACTGAACTTCTCTGGAGACACTGCTCTGTCACAGTACATTTTCTTATACAGCACCTTGGAGTGGACTCTAATTAAGAGGGTTTCTTTCTTTTTTAAATTGTTTTATTTATTTACATTCCAAATGCTGCCCCCTTCCTGATCCCCACTTTCAGAGTTCTTTGCCTTGACCCCCATCTCCTTTGCCTCTCAGAGGGTGCTTCCCCCCACAACCTCCCCCCTCACATGCCCACTTCCCACCGTACTCCCCCCAGCATCCTCCTTCTCTGTAGTGTCAAGTCTCTACAGAATTAGGCACATTCTGTCTCACTGAGGCCAGACAAGATAGTCCTCTGCTACATATGTGCCAGGGACAGGAACCAGCACATATTTGCTCTTTGGTTGATAGCTTCATCTCTGGGAGCTCCCAGGGGTCTGGGTTAGTAGATAAGTTGTTTTTTCCTATGGAGTGAAGGGTTTCTTTTTGTGTGGAATTCCTTCAGAATCTGCCAGTGCTGCTTGTGCCTATATGTCATTATGTCTTTTATACCGTCATCTGTCACATACATAATCATAGGATATACATTGGTACATAACACAGTATTATAGTACTGATCCTGTGTCATGCATATCTCTTCAACAATTTTACTGTACTTAAAAAACAATGAACTCTTTTACGCTTCTCAGATATTTCACTTCCTTTTGTGCATATTTTGAAAATGGATTTTCTTGTTTTAAATGAGTGAAATATTTGAAATGTTTTAATTTCTGATCATGTGAAGTTTCAGCAATACTTAAAAGATTAGAGTAATACTCGCTGTAGACTAAGGAAATCATCCTGGAGCTTTGTGTGTAGAGCTCAGATAGTAACTGTGGTACACAAAACCTTCAAGACAACCTTGTACCATTTTTATATTATCTTATTATCTGGCTGTTTTTTACTTGAGAAATGTATAAAGAGTTGAAGAAAGCTATGTTGTACTTGTTTGAAAGAAGGAAAAATATAATTTTATGTCAACATTTCATTCTTTTCTTTTACATCACTAAAATAAATATTCTTTGTAAATGCTAATAACAAATTTTGACATAAAATTACCAACAGAAGAGTTTCATGTCAAACTTCATTTTTATTTAAGTATTTATACATTTAATATCTTCATTTAAAATTTCATTTCATTTTGCTATTTGCCATTCATTTCTTTTTGTTTTCTTCTTTTCAAGGCCCTGTGGAATCCTACATGCACTGGAGGCTTATTTAAACCAGTATATATTTCAAGCTAGATTTAATAATCATTTGACCACAAATAATTCATCACTGAACATTGGCATGTTAAATATTGAGTGAAATCAATTTTTCTATGAATCCTGTTAACTATACTTGCAGAATGTATAAGACAGAAATTGTTTCATCCTAAACACTGTATACTTTTGCATTTTAAACAATTGCCACAGACTAATAATGAAGATTCAATGGACATATGTTTGCTTTTACTTATTGTATTTTTATAAGAAAATATATGCTTTTATTTAAAGATAATTTCTATATACAAATTCCTAAGATGTAATATTCCACTTGGTAGTAATCATTGTTTGACCATCCTCCTTATCTATATCATTTGGGTTTCTTTTTTGTTGATAAACTTTGTGCTATTTATGTTACATTCAATGTGCATCGGATAGATTGGAAATGAAACCTTTGTTACCTCATCTTAGTGGGATAGTTCCCAAGGATGAACTGGATTATTTGTAACCTCTTCCTATCACATTAACACCAGTAGGTGATACTGGGTATCTTCAAATGAAACAAGTGAGTGCAGCCTTTATTTAACCACAGACAGAAATAGAAACAGAGAAAATTCTGTTCTTAAAAAGCAGATAAACAAACTTAACTATTGATCTCACAGTGAAGGAAGTTTGTTGAACTTATGTGATATAAGAAGAGGCCTTACCCTGAACTAAAGGTCTGTGGGTCCCTTTCTCTTGCCTTCCAAGAATAGCCCTACCTTATCAAACTGCATAGTGTCCAGAAGGCACTCATGAGAGGCACAGATTATTGCAAAGATCACTCAGTGTTATGGGCAGAATGTCATTCAGTAGAAGGGCCACACTGCTTGGGAAAGAAGAGCAGGTCTTAATGAGCCACTACCCTGTATAAAGACACAATGAAATAATGATAATTATCAATAGTAATGTATATAAATATGCCATTAAACTATTTGGATCTTTATGTTACATATGTATGAATGACCAAATGCTGGGTGCAAACTATGGTGTTAAATAAAACTAAAAATATATTTATTTATACATGAACATTGTATGTGCTCTTATTCACTTTATCTCTTTAAGCATTATTCTAGGATCCGACATACTAAAACATTTTTGTTTCTTCTGAGGTTTTCTAGAATTTATTCTCTTCTCTTCTTTTAGATGGTTTACATATAAAATCTTTATATATAGACAAGGCAATAGGTCATTCTCTTTGTAAAGCATTCCCATCGTATCCTTTTTTTTTTTTTATTGACTTGGATGGTCAGAATATTTTCAAGAGGAATTCAATTAAAGATACTGTGAAGTAACAATGAAGACAAAATCTGGGGTTAATTACTAGAGTCAATTGATAAAAATCACTTTTGATTTCCTCAAAAGCCGTGAAGTATCAGCAGTCAGTGCAGAGGAAACAAACTACCTTCCTCAAAGGTACAGCTTCAGGATTGCCCTTTATTTATTTATTTTATTAATTAATTATCTCACCAAGCGGTGGTAGCACATGCCTTTAATCCCAGCACTTGGGAGGCAGAGGCAGGCAGGTTTCTGAGTTCGAGGCCAGCCTGGTCTACAGAGTGAGTTCCAGGACATCTAGGACTACACAGAGAAACCCTGTCTCAAAAAAACAAAAAAATAAAAAATAAATAAATAAATAATTATCTCATTTCTTCATATCCAAATGTTGCCCCACACAGCACTCTTCTCAGAGTTTTTCCCCCTACCCCTGCTCCCCTTCACTTCTGAGAAGGTACTCCCCCAGCATACCCCTCCTTGGGGTATCAAGTCTCTAAAGATTTGGAGAATCTTCTCACACTGAGGCTAGACAAGGCAGTTCTCTGCTACATATGTTCCAGAAGCCTCAGAACAGCCTGTGTAAATTCATATGTGGCTTAGTTCTGGGAGCTCTGCGGGCTACAGGTTAGTTGACATTGTTGGTCTTCCTATGTGGTTGCCATTCCCTTCAATTTCTTTAATCCTTTACCTGATTCTTACATAGGAGTCTACAACCTCAGTCCAATGCTTGGCTTTGAGTATCTGCCTCTGACTCCTTCGGGTGTTTGTTGGACCTCTCAGAAGACATCAATGCTAGGCTCCTGTCTATAAACACAACATAACATCAGTAATAGTATCATGGTTTGGTGCCTGTTTATGGGATGGATCCCAAGTTGAACCGGTCACTGGCTGGCAATTCTTTGACTCTGTGCTCCTTGTTTTGTTCCTGCATTTCTTTTAGACAAGAACAATTTTGGTCGAACAATTTGAAGGTCGATTGGTGTCTCCATTTCTCCAGTGGGGGCCTAACTACTGGAGGTTGTATTTTCAGTTCCATCTCTTCACTGTTAGGCATTTTGTCAAGGTAACCCACATTGAGTCTCTGGGGAGCATCACCCAATCCAGGTCTGTGAGAATTTCTAGAGGTTCTTTCCTCGCTTGGCAGCTGCATATTTCCATTCATTCTCCTGTGCTTCTCCCTCTGGGCTTCACTTCTGTCTCCCCCATAAACTTAACCATGCCCCCCTTTTCTATAAAAACATATGAACAGTAGTAAAATAATTATCTGCATTTCATGAAGCACCCACACTAAGGCTAATAAATATTTTCAACAGCCAAAAAATAGGCATAGGGTTTGTGTGAGTGATGCACAAACTTATTTATTGATTAATAAAAATAGTATGCCTGAAAATTTACTTACATATTAAATACAATATGTATCCTTATTTATCCTAGAAATATAACAAATATTCCTGTTATTGTGTTTGGTACTTATTTTTTCTTATAGGTTTCTAAAACTAGGATTCTATCCTATTTTAAATTTGCATGTATAAACATTTTCAAATTGTTACTTGTGACATGTTCTGCTCATACAGTAATTGTCACCACACTTTAGTGTGCTGGCACATCAAAAAGCAGAATAGGCAGTCCTCTCTGGGCACTAAGAGACTGTTTTGTGCAAACATCAAAGCATTATGTAGCATGCCTTCACTGTGTCCAGAGAAGAGAAAATTTAAAACAAGAAAGTTCTATATCAGGCAGTGACAGGCTAAACTTGTTTTAAAGACAACAACATTGTTATTAACTTTAACATATATTGGTAAATGAAAGATATTAAGATATTGTAGACAATCTTTCTATTTCAGATATAAATCCATGATTTTCATTAGAAATATAATTTCTTTATTTAAGAATGTCTTCTAAATTTTACTTAAAATACAAAAAGACAAATAGGAACCATCAAGTTTGTTCGTTTGTGTGTGTGTGTGTGTGTGTATTATGTATGCATATTAAAGAAAAGTTAAAATTATCTTCAATTTGACAAGAGAGACAACTACTATACATTTAAACAATAAATTATATACTTATTTTTACTAGACCAAATGCAAATGTAAAAGATTAAAGTAAAAGAAAAAAAGGAAAGGAAAAGCCTGAGTATAAGTATATTTTCACACGGTGGTACTGAACAGAAGGCTCAGCAGTTAAGAGTACTTGTTACTCATGCAGGGGACCCATGTTCACCCAGCATCACATGGTATCTAACTCCTATTTCTAAGAGATGTGATGCCTACTTCTTACTTCCTCTGGCATCAGGCACACACACAGGTTGTTTTGTTTTTCACTTACCTTTTGTTTCTCTCTTTATTAATATACAAATTATCTGGTTTTGCTAGTCCCAGGGTTTTCTCCAGTTAGTCTATTTTATTATTTTTTTCCCTCTATTGCCTCTTGATCACTCAGAAACATTAACATTTTTTCATTTTATTGAAAGATTAATTTGACTATTTCTCATTAGTCTGTTTTAATAAAAAACTGACCTCCAGAGATTTTTCAAAGTCTTTAAACATATTTTTAAGAGGCCAGTAGTGTTTACTACAAAAGCTAAAATTCTAACAGATTACATCTAAAACCTGTAACCAATGGCTGAGCTTTGCTCTAACCCAACTATCTCTATCCCCCACCACTGTATTTGATCAGCAGTTTGTATTCTTTTGTAAAATCAAAACACTGACACTGAAGCACAGTATTTGGGAACACCTAAGCCTATGTTCCTAGAACATAGTCATTCATATTTGTGTCCAGAATAAACTCTATTTTCTTTTGAAGTAAAAACTGCATTTTTTTGTGTTGACACATTCATAGTGAAGAAAGGATAGCATTTCCTGACTGCCAGGAAGACCAGTAGCATGTGAGTGAGAAGTTTCTTCTGATGTAGGGCAACAGTAGCAAGGTAATGCTCCTGATCTAGTTCCCTGAGATTTACTATCCCTTTAATTCTTCAATAAAAGGGATGTGACTGGGGTAAAAACAGTATTCATTCATCTCCACGAGAGTAAAAGCCACTTTTGTCTACCATCCATTGTCTAAAGGTCCAGCAGAAAGTATAGGTGTGCCACACATCATTTTGACTGCTCATACAAGTTTTATATTAAGAGGGATGAGAAGATGTCACCTGGGAAAAAAGATAGAGTGACTTTGAGGGGAATGGCTTTATGTAGAAATAAATGTATTGATTTTCATTACCCACTGCTTCATGTTTCCTAAAAGGTTTATGTTTAAAAAAGTAATTTTACTAATTTAGTTACATGCCCTGTAAATGTTCATAAAGCATTATATCTATGTATTTGAGTCCCTGTCATTTAATTGTAGGCAGATGAACCTAGAGACAGATTCCTGAAAATTAATGATTGGTCTCTGAACAACTGATTAGGCAGTTCAGTCATTCAGTCACAGCAGGAATAAAGCCTTACATGTATAGAAACACATGATCCATGAAAATGTCTCCTTATTCTTTATCATCAGAATGAAAGCTTCAGGAAATATTGTTTTTAAGAAAAAATCATATCATCTATTGTATAAATTGTGCATGTATGTTGGGCTACAATGACAAAGACCTTCCAGTACCTTACACCAAAAGCAGATGCACAAGAATTATCTTACTCAGTAAAATCTTCTTACACTGGTGTATCCATTTATTATGTCTTCAACACCCAACATTCTTTAATCTACTTCTTGCATTCTGTTGGTGGGACTTTCTATTTGAGTTCCTAAATTTCTCACTTCTATATTTTATTCAGTTTGGGTTTTCTTCATTGATTTTATTTCCACATTTGGATCTTGGATAGCTTTATTTACTTCCTTCTATTGCTAGTGTTTTCATAGATTTATTTAAGCGATATATTCATTTAATTTATAAGGATCTATACTAACTTCATACAAGCTATTTTCAGGTCTTTGTCTTACACTTCCGCTATGCTGCAATACTCAGTGCTTATTATGGTAAGGTTGCTGGGCTCTCAAAGAAATGTATTGTCTTACCTTTTATTGATTGTGTTTTTACACTAGTGTGTAAGCATCTAGGCTCTGGATGATTTTAATTCTAAATCTGATATCTAGTCTTAAGTTTGTTGAGTAGATGGTTTGTTCCTTGATTTTGTTGCTGTCTCTGGTTTTTAGGAAATTATGGAAGCAGTATGTCACCTGATAGAATATTTTTTGAGATTCTTATAGGTGTGGTCACTGGTGGTCCGGACAAAATGTTTTTCTAGGTATTAGGATTTGTCACTTAAGTATTGGGATGTATTGGTTGGGGATGAGGGTTCACAGGAGCAGGAAACAGGCCAATTCATGAGGATCTGGGGAGGAGAGCAATGATACGTCATGGTAGTCTGACACAGAACTGGGGATGAGAGTGAGTGTTTGAGTATGAAGAAAAGGAGGTAAGTGAATACTTGAAGCTCGTAAATGAGTTTTGCTGGCCTACCTGCTTCTATGTTAGGTTCAGCCATTGGGTTCACAGAGAATGCCTGCTGACACTGGAGGATGGAACAAGGGATTGAGTGGGCAAAAATGTTGGAGAAGAAGATATCTGATGTTCAGGAGTCCAGAGGAAAAGATCTTTGTGATCCTCTGGCAGTGAGAAAGGTGAGACTGTGGCAGGTGGTTGGCTACAGAGCTGGGAATGAGTCTGAGGATTGGATTTGGAGATGAAGATGGGTTGGTGATATAAACAGAGGAAGAGGAACCCTCAGTAGTTGGTCTGCTCTAGAGCTGGAGATAAGACTGGAAAATTGGACTTGGAAGAGACAAAGAAGAGGTGAAACTGCACAGTTAGGCTACCTGCTTCCCTGACTGGAGTCCTGTTGTAACTGTTTTAAGACAAATGATCATACTTGACAGTATTTATCTCAGAATCATTATTGTACTTGTCACAGTAATTTATTGTGACATTGTTGTTCCACCAGCACATTTACTCATTTACCTTCCCACAACTTTATCATTAAACACATTTTTCTTCTGAAAATATCTCTAGGGATTTTAAGTGACAAATAAATGTCTTAAATGTGTGAACAAAAATGACTTTCTTATTCCTAAATAACATGCTTTGTTTGTTATAGAAATAGATTATTTGCACCAACTAAGACATGTAGGATTAATGCATTCTTTCTCCTGACTAACGTGCTTTAAAGTCATCCCATGTTGTCTTCTAAATCATCTATTACATTTCAATCTTCATGATAAAAACATAAAATCTCCTTCTATCCCTCATTACACAATATATACCTTTACTTAATGAGAAGATTATCTATTGAATTTTATTTCTTACACCTAGCAAGCTGTATTATTCTACATGAACTCTAATGTTGAAAATAAAAGGAAATGATTGTATTGCTCACAGTTTAGGGACTCCCACTCTCTGAACTGAGTCAACTATTTTAATTCAAATTAAATAAGTAAACATTGATGTATTAAGAATGTGATTAGCACAACTCTTAAAGTTATTGCTTTACTCACCTCAGTCCCACTGTGTATGCACATATATTCACCTCAAATATGTGTACAGAATTAGATGCTAATTTTTTGACTAAATATTTGCAGTGTATAAAATGTATTGTGTCAAGTTTGAAGAATACTTTATTTAGAATTTGAGAAATGCCAACTTTATTTTTCTATATATTTTATTATATATATGCTTGTACTTATATCACATGATCTAGAAAAAATACTTTTAATTTCAGAAAGATTATTAGATTATGCATTTTTTTCAAATTTACATTTTATCAACTGAATATTAAAACATATTTACATTTTTTATGGTTAGTTTTTGCCATTTGACTATGATTAACCCCACATTACAAAGTATGTAATACTGACATTTCTGAGCATTTCATGTGTTATAAAAATAAGTGGCTAATATATTCAGAAGATTAGGTTCAATGTGATATCTTTAAAATCATTCACAAACACCATGGTGTATGTTAATTTCCTGGATTTCCATTTAATTGTTCATTCAGTATTTTTGGTTTAATTGAAACATTTAATAAATATCTATAGTGTTCTGAGTCCTGAACTATAAAGCCAAACAATACCATAAACGAGTTTACCATATAAATAAGGTTTAGCAATGTTTCCAGTGATGATCACAGTACTTTTTAAATTGTAATTACAAGGTGATCATTTTAGATCATAGCATATTTTAACACAATTTGTGATTAACTTTCAGTGTATTGATTTCAGGGATTATGCCCTATCTTGGTTCAGAGAATGAGAAATGATATTGATATATTAAGAACATCATTAGTATCAGTCACGCAAGTGCTCTTTGGGCTGTGTGTACTTCTGTAGCTCTGCTCTTTGATTGGCTTAAAAAGACACCAATATAAAAAGACACTCATACTAATTTCTAAAATCCTAATTAATACTTCATGGTAAAGTGAAAAGACACTAAACACTTTCATTATTATTATTATTATTATTATTATTATTATTATTTTTGAGACAGGATTTCTCTGTGTAGCCTTGGCTGTCCTGGAAACTCACTCTGTAGTTCAGGATGGCCATGAACTCAGAAATCTGCCTGCCTCTGCCTCCCAAGTGCTGTGATTAAAGGCATGCACCACCACTGCCCAGCTTCAATAATGTTTTGATTACAGTATGATATTCTAGATTGGGTCCTAGAGATTATGAATGGTTTTAATTTCAGATTCTGATGTCACTTCCCACATTGAGTTAACATGTTGAAATCATTCAAATTTAAATTTTCACCTGAAAGATTAACTCAATGCAATGGAGATCAAACTACATTTTTATCATAAACTGTGTCTTCTGTTGAAATTTGGAATAGATATAACAAAACCACAGTATTGAGTTCTAATGTCACTAATAGAAAATTGAAAAATAGCAAATAGAAAATAACAAATAGAAAATAGCTTTTAAGATATTTTATTATGATATATGTAGGCAATACAAGAAGGTAGAATGATATGATACAAGAAGGTAGAATCCAACTCATTTCTCTTAGTTCATACACTGTTTGCGGTCAGAAGGCATATAATGACAACTCTTCAGCAAGCATAACTTTTAATTAAAATCAGCAAAGTTTCTGCTCACAAGCCTGTTCATCATAGATAAAGAGACCAATTTTGCCATCACTGAGTACTGCTGAAAGCAATACAATTGCACAGTAAAGTATTTGTTAATACTTATACACTAAAACAGATATGATGTGTTGCTTTGGTGTGCTCCTGTTCTATACAAAAGGCAACCACATGTGACATTTCTATGTTCCACAGATATGTTCAACATCACAAACAAAACCAGTGTGGCCCCTCTCAACTACCCTGGTATACACTTAATATCCTCCTACTGAGATCACTGGCAGTATAAGCACTTTAATAAGCAGAGCTAATGAGAATGTTAAACTATACTTATTAGGATGTGTACACATAAAGACAGTAAATAATTTGACATCTATAAGAAATTCTTGGGTGTGTTTCAAGACTGTTGACACTTGGTAATCTGTGTCTACAACCTAATGCCCAAGAATTGATAAACAAACATTTTTTCCAGTGGTCTTCACTTTGCTTATTTTGCACAGAATAAAAGAAAATGGAAGCATGCCCTTATCATGATTTTCAGTTTTGAACTCCTATTCAAGAGAGGATGATAAAAATTTACTTTTACAGAAATTACTTTGTACCTGAGTGGTTTACCAAGGAATTCCTTGCATTATAGAAGTCTTTTATCCAGACAAGAAATGCAACACTGAAAGAAATGCTTCTGTTTTGTAAAATAGAATGTGGATTTTTTTAAATTAGGAATTTTTTTTCAGTTACCTCCCTTTTATAAATCTCATGAAACATGAAGAGCACAGGAAATGTGGATTAAGTTTTCTTTCTAACTTTTCATAGATTCCCTTGCTTGAAACATTCTGTACATGGTTCATAAGTATTGTTAGAAATCCAACAACAATATAAGAAATATTTTTCATAAATGTTATTGAAGATGTATTATAAAAAATCCACTCTATGTCTAACTCTGCAGAGCAAAGTAGAATTTTATGCTTGGGTACAGAGAAAGAGAGAGACACAGGGGAAAGACTTCCAGCAAATATAGCTGATAATCTTTTATTCTGGGCACTTCTAAATCGTTTCAGTCATATTTTTTACCATTACATTTAGAAAGTTAGAGTTTTCAGGATGAAAAGTAGGTATATTATAGAAACTCTAACTTTTAGTGAACTTCCCCAGCTATAGTTGTTTAACTAGACAGGAGGTTTCTGATGATAATTTTACTATCACATAGCTATGATCTTTCTTCCCTTTTCAAGCATTACTATTGTAGAAGCTTAAGTTATTTTGCAAGAAAAAATACCACTGGAAGAAAAATCTTTCAGAAAGCTGTTTCCAATGTAAATTTACTTATGTTGAATTTATATGGAAGCAATTATTGAAAGGTGGTAAAGCAAAAGGAAAAATATCTCTAGAGGAGGCCATTTTAACTCACTCTAGGATTTTCTCTAAACAATAATACTCAATTGAAGGCAGTTGTATTCTTCAGGGAAGAGTGGGAAGGTCTGAAGTTAGTTTTGAAAGTCACCACTGGGGGCTTTCACTTTGACCTAGTGGGAAGAGCCAAGGGATTCTGATCAATACTGATGTGCAGGAAACAACTCCAGTGCTTGAAGAAATGTTCACAGCACAATGACAGGAAGCCAAGAAAACTCTGCTCTAGGTAGCAATTATGAATGTCTAAACTGTTTATTGGTACAGTTGTTTCAGTACTTTTCATAGAATAATAAGACTTGCGCCTTCTCTCATAACATGCTTTTTCTCAGGGAAGCCCCACACTGCCATATTTTTAGAAATGTCTTCATTTCTTGTCCTCTGTCCAACAACTCATGCTCTCTAAATCTCCATTATGAGGAAGTTGCCCATTTTCTTTCATGATTACCACAGTACAGTCTCATTTTCAATCTATTGTTTTCCTGTGGTGATATTTGTCTTACTTTTCCAATCATTCCTAACAGGGAAAAAAAAACACAGTTAGAGGATCAAATGCATATATTTTACTCATAGATTCAGAGATTGTTTTCATCTCTAATAATAGAACAGTTTTGTTTATAATCCTAGGCAAATGTGGTGTGGTAGGCACTGTTTGCAACTTGGCTGACAAAGAGCAAGGAATAGGAACAAGGGAAAAGTAAGCCCTCAAAAGCCCTCAAATAATGAGGGCCTCTCCAGTTTGGCCTCAATTCCTCAAAATCCAAGTGTTTCAACTGAGGAACAAGCATTCAAGAGATGAGCCTGACTGGTGACATACCAGGGGAGACCCATTGTCCCAGAAATGCTTTCACTCCCCAGCTCAGAGGACAGATAGCCACTTTCTCTTCAATAACTGTCTGGAGCTGGGTGGTAAGGAGCACCTGGGGCACAAAAACAGGGGGACAGCTTGGAGAGGATCCTTCCAGTCACCATCTGCATGCAAAGCCTAGGCTGTTCTAGAGCCCTCTGTGCCATGAGAGAGCAGGTCTCCCAGGAGTGCTGACACAGGCTTACAGACCCACAGGAGGAACTAGCTCCAGTCAGAGACAGCAAGAACATCTAACAGCAGAAATAACCAGATGGCAAAAGCAAATGAAAGAATCTTACCAACAGAAACCAAGACTACCTGGCATCATCTGAACCCAATTCTCCCACGACAGCAAGTCCTGGATTCCCCAACATACCAGAAAAGCAAATGGGGATTTAAAATCACATCTCATGATACTGATAGAGAATTTTAAGAAGGACATCAATAACTCCGTTAAAGAAATACAGAAGAACACAGGTAAAAAGGTAGAAGACCTTAAAGAGGAAACCCAAAATTCCCTTAAAGAATAACAGTAAAATACAACCAAACAGATGAAGGAATTGAACAAAATCATCCAGGATCTAAGAATGGAAGTAGATATAATAAATAAATCACAAAGGGAGACAACTCTGGAGATAGAAAATGTAGGAAAGAGATCAGGAGCCATACATGCAAGCATCACCAACAGAATATAAGAAATACAAGGAAGAAGCTCGGGTGCAGGAGATACCATAGAAAACAGTGACACAACAGTCAAAGAAAATGCAAAATGCAAAGATCATAACTCAGAACACCCAGGAAATCTAGGACACAATGAGAAAGCCAAACTTATGGATAATAGGTATAGGAGAGAGTGAAGATTCCCAACTTAAAGGGCCAGTAAGTATTTTCAACAAAATTATAGAAGAAAACTTCCCTAACCTAAAGAAAGAGATGCCCAAGAACATACAAGAAGCCTACAGAACATGAAATAGATTATATCAGAAAAGAAATTCCTCCTGTCTCATAATAATCAAGACACCAAAAGCAAAAATCAAAGAAAGAATATTAAAAGCAGTAATGGAAAAAGGTCAAGTAACATATCAAGGCAGACCTAATAGAATTACACCAGACTTCTCGCCAGAGCCTATGAAAGCCAAAAGATCCTGGAAAGATGTCATACAGACCCTAAGAGAACACAAATGCAAGTCCAGGCTACTATACCTAGCAAAACTCTCAATAACCATAGATGGAGAAACTAACATATTCCATGAGTAAACATTTACACAATAGTATTCCACCAATCCACCCCATCAAAGGATAATAAATGGAAAACACAAACACAAGGAGAGAAATTACACCCTAGAAAGAGCAAGAAAAAAATCTTTTAACAAACCAATAGGAAGATTGCCAGAAAAAGCATAATTCTACCATTAACAACAAAAATAACAGGAAGCAACAATCTTTTTTCCTTAATATCTCTTAATATTAGTGGACTCAGTTCCTCAATATAAAGACATAAACTCACAGACTGGATATGTAAACAGGACCCAACACTTTGCTGCATACAGGAAGCCCACTTCAGTGACAAAGACAGATACTACCTCAGAATAAATGCTATAAAACAATTTTCCAAGCAATTGGTACTAAGAAAAAAGCTGGAGTAGCCATTGTAATATTGAATCAAATCAACTTTCAACATAAAGTTATCAAAAAACATAAAAAGGAAAAATCTACCAAGAGCTCTCTATTCTGAACATCTATTCTCCTAATGCAAGGGCATCCAAATTCGTAAAGAAAGTTTACTAAAGCTCAAAGCACACATTGCACTGCACACAATAATATCAAGAGACTTCAACATCCTATTCTTAGCAATGGACAGATCATGGAAACATAAACTAAACAGAGACTCAGTGAAACTAGCCGAATTAAGAACCAAATGCATTTAACAGATATCTATAGAACATTTTATCCTAAGACAAAAGAATATACCTCCTTCTCCAAAATGGACCATATAATTAGTCACAAAACAGGCCACAACAATTAAAAGATTGAAATAATCCCATGCATTCTATCAGATCACCACAGACTAAGGTTGGTCTTCAACAACAACATAAAAAATAGAAAGCCCACATACACGTGGAAACTCAAAAACACTCTACTCAATAACTTGGTCAAGCAAGAAATAAGAAAGAATTTAAATACTTTTTTGAGTTTAATGAAAATGAAGGCACAACATATGCAAAATTATGGGACACAATGAAAGCTGTCCTAAGAGGAAACCTCATAACTCAGAGTGCCTCCAAAAAGAAACGAGATAGCGACACAGGCCCCACGACTCCCAGGGAAGCCGCAGGGCAGCAGGGACATGATCATCTCAGCTTCCGAGTGACAGAGGGGGTTCAGCGTCCTCCTCTGCCCCTTCCCTGCAAGTGGAG
>NW_022196903.1:56133952-56139430 GCF_008632895.1 Mastomys coucha
AAAAAAAAAAAAAAAAAAAAAAGAAACGAGATAGCATGCACTAGCAGCTTGACAGCACATCTGAAAGCTCAAGAACAAAAAGAAGCAAATACACCCAAGAGGAGTAGACAGCAGGAAATAATCAACCTCAGAGCTAAAAACAACCAAGTGGAAACAAAAAGAACTATAAAAAGAATTCACCGAACCAGGAGCTGGTACTTTGAGAAAATCAACAAAATAGATAAACCCTTAGCCAGGCTAACAAGAGGGCACAGGGACAGCATCCTAATTAACAAAATCAAAAATGAAAAGGGAGACATAACAACATAAACATAGGAAATCCAAAAAATCATCAGATCCTGCTACAAAAGCCTATATGCAACAAAACTGAAAAATCTGGATGAAATGGACAATTTTCTAAACAGATACCAGGTACCAAAGTTAAATCAAGATCAGATAAATGATCTAAACTGTCCCATCTCCCCTAAAGAAATAGAACCAGTCATTAATAATCACCCAACCAAAAAAATAAAAGCCCAGGACCAGATGGGTTAAGTGCAGAGTTTTATCAGATCTTCAAATAAGACCTAATACCAATACTCCTTAAATTATTCCACAAAATAGAAACAGAAGGTACTGTACCCAATTTGTTCTATGAAGCCACAATTACTTTGATACCTAAACCACACAAAACCCAAAAAAGAAAGCGAACTTCAGACCAATTTCCATTTTGAATATAGATGCAAAAATAATAAAATACTCGCAAACCAAATCCAAGAACACATCAAAACGATCATCAATCATGATCAAGTAGGCTTTATCCCAGGGATGCAGAGATGGTTCAATATATGGAAATTCATCAAAGTAATCCACTATATAAATAAACTCAAAGGGGAAAAATATGATCATTTCATTAGCTGCTGAGAAAGCATTTGAAAAAATTCAACACCCCTTCATGATAAAAAGTCTTAGAAAGATCAGAAATTCAAGGCAAAAAGCAATATACAGCAAACCAGTAGCCAACATAAAACTGAATGGAGAAAAACTTGAAGCACTCCCACTAAAATCAGGGACTAGAAAAGGCTGCCCACTATCTCCCTACATGTTCAATATAGTACTCAAAGTCCTAGCCAGAACAATTAGACAATAAATGGAGATAAATGGGATACAAATTGGAAAGGAAGAAGTAAAAATATCACTATTTGCAGGTGATATGATAGTTTTCTTAAGTGACCCCAAAAATTCTATCAGAGAACTCCTAAACCTGATAAATAACTACAGCAAAGAAGCTGGATATATAATTAACTCATCTCAATCAGTGGCCTTTCTCTACACAAAGGATAAACAGACTGATAAAGAAGTTAGGGAAACAACACCCTTCACAATAGTCAGAAATAGTATAAAATATCTTGGGGTGACTCTAACTAAGCAAGTGAAAGTTCTGTAAGACAAGAACTTCAAGTCTCTGAAGAAAGAAATCAAAGATCTCAGAAGATGGAAAGATTGTTTTGCAATGACAGGATTAATATAGTAAAATTGACCCTCTTGGCAAAAGCAATCTACAGATTCAATGCAATCCCAATCAAATTTCCAACTCAATTCTTCACGAAGTTGGAAAGAGAAATTTGTAAATTCATCTGGAATAACAAAAAACCTAGGATAGCAAAAACTGTTTTCAACAATAAAAAGCTTCTGGTGGAATCACCTTCCCTGACCTCATGCTATACTATAGAGCAATTGTGATAAAAACTGCATGGTATTGGTACAGAGACAGGCAGATAGATCAATAGAATAGAATTGAAGATCCAGAAATGAACCCATACAACTATGGTCACTTGATCTTTGACAAAGGACCTAAAACCATTCAGTGGAAATAAGATAGCATTTTCAACAAATGGTTCTGGTTCAACTGGTGGTTCTCATATAGAAGAATGCAAATAGATCCATTCTTATCTTCTTGTACAAAGCTCAAGTCCAAGTGTATCAAGGACATCCACATAAAACCAAATCCACTGAAACCAATAGAAAAGAAAGTGGGGAAGAGGCTCAAGCACATAGGCACAGGGGAAATTTTCCTGGACAGAAGACCAATAGCTTATGCTCTAAGATCAAAAATTGAGAAAGGGACCTTTATAAAATTGCAAAGCTTATATAAGCCAAAGGACACTGTCAATAGTACAAAATGATAACCAACAGATTAGGAAAAGATCTTTACCAATCCTAAAGTCAATAGATCACTAAAATCCAATATACACAAAGAACTCAAGAAGTTAGACTCCAGAGAACCAAATAACCCTCTTAAAACTGGGGAACAGAGCTAAAGAATTCTCAACTGAGGAATGGCTGTGAAGCACCTAAAGAAATGTTCAGCATCCTTAGTCATCAGGAAATGCAAATCACAACAACCCTGAGATTCTAACTCACACTAGTCAGAATGGCTAAGATCAAAAACTCTGGTGAAAGTAGATGCTGGTGAGGTTGTGGAGAAAGAGGAACACTCTTTCATTGCTTGTGGGATTGCAAGCTGGTACAACCACTCTGGAGATGAGTTTGGTGGTTCCTCAGAAAATTAGACATAGTACTACCTAAGGACCCAGCAATACCACTCCTTAGCATATACCCAGAAGATGCTACAACATGTAATAAGGACACATGATCCACTATGTTTATAGCAGCCTTATTTATAAAAGCCAGAAACTGGAAACAACCCAGGTGTCCCTCAGCAGAGGAATGGATACAGAAAAGAAAAGAAGTTTAAAACATGTGTCCAATGTAGGCGTTAAAATGGTAGGTACAGGGGAAATGAGTTTTTACATGAATTCTACATAGGTTTCTGGCTACCCCATTAGATTTTAAAATCACATAAAATCTAACATCATAGACACAGACATGAATCTAATATGGGCTTGAATAAGTTCTTTCAAAAGCTCTTAATTTAAATACTATATATAGAAATCAGTATGATTTTTGATTTGCTATTGTTACTCTTCTTTTATTTTGCTTCTTTAAATTTCTGTTATTACTTTCCTATAGAGCAGTTTCTCACACAAAAATATGCACATCGACAAACACATGTGGTATGCTCATAAAATGTCAAATCCCTACCTATTGTTTGTAGTTATGGCTACAAAACAGAGTGACTCAATATATAGGTATTTTATTTTATTTTTATTTTTTTAGGCAAAACCTGTAATTTGGGAAATCACAGGGTTCACTTTAAAAATTCATTTAAAATACTTCCCAATTGATTTCAGTAAAGCAATTTGAAGGCTGGAGTGCTGGATTAGTCCTTAGGAATATTTGCTTCTCTTGCTTAGGACCTAGTCTCAGTTCCCAGAATCAACATCTTGCCCTATAAACATCTGTAACTGCAGCTTCAGGATATGGTATAACATACACATGTTTACATACATGCAGGAAAATCTCATATACATAAACAAATAATCCTAAATAAGTAAACCAATATGGACATACTGTCACCGCACCTTTGTTCCTAGCATTAAAATGGCAGAGGCAGATGAGTCTCTGAGATACACTGATAGATAGATTGGTCTACATAGTGAGTTTCTGGTGAGTCAAAGCTACACAGTAAAACAACAATCAAAATAAAAAGCAGTTTTCTCTTAAATCTACCTTTTACTTCCTTTAGTAAACAGGTTTATTAAAAATAAATATTAAATGATTAAATCTCTCTTACCTAGCCCAATTAATTCAGTAAATATTCAGTGATCATTTATCATGGCAAGGTAATGTGCCAACTAGCAACAGAGAAATACTTCAGTCCACATAATTTTTTTCTTTCTTTTTTTTTATCGGTTTAAGATTTATTGCATTATGATAAGAAAAGATACATGATTTCAATTTATCTGAATTTGTTAACATTTAAAAACATACTTTAAGTAAATAGAATTAAATCACATTCTTGTTTCCCTTTTGTACCCCAACTCCTCCCAGAGACTCCTCCAACTCAATACCTACAATACCTTTTTTGTCATATTCTTTAAAATTTATAAAATATTATAACAATAAAAGTGAGTACTATAAAAGTTGCTTGATATAATACAACAATCAATTTAACAGTCTTATATAGCTGTTTGTCTACAGCAATACTGAAATTAAATGTTTTATCACTGCCGTCTGGTTATCTCTAGTGCTACCTGCCCATGCTAAATCTGACTGGAGCCAGGTTGTGTCAGAATTCCTCAGAGTCAAGCTGTTTCTTTGATCCTGTGATTCTGGGATCCTGTGGCCCTGGGCTTGTTAGAGCATCTGGGAGTGGAGCTTCCTCTGGGTGTTGTGGGATTAGCTGTGTAGTTTGTGCCCAAGGTCTGCTCAAGACACTGCTGGCCCAGACAAACTGGAAGCAACCCAAGCCACTGGGCTGGTGGAGTTCCTGTGTGCCTGGGTCCTTCTGGTCCCAGTTACTCCCAGTTTAGGACAGATGTGTCCTCCTCACCTCTGATCCTGGGCATGTTAAAGTGCCTGGGAGTGAAGCCTCCTCTGGGTGTTGTGAGACTAGATGTGGAGCTTGCAACCAAGGTCTTCTCAGGGCACTGCGAGCCCAGACAGGCTGGAAGCCAGTCCATATAATTTTTATTTACTGCTATTCATTCTTTTTGCTTTGACTGTGTGTTTATCAGGGTGTGCTGTATATAAATGCACATGTAAATGTAAACACCCGTGTATGCACATGAAGACCAGGGGAGAATGTTAGATGCCTACTTCTCGACTCAAGATGCCTCCCTTACTCCCCTGAGGCAGGCTTTCCCAAGAAAGCCTGCAGTAAGAACATCACACTCAAGCTCAAGCCATCTTCCCAGTGTTTCTTCAGTTCCTTAGGTGGCTGCTGGAGATTTGAACTCAGGTCCTCTTGGTTATGTAACAAGTACTCTTACCCAATGAGTTATTTCACCAAAAAAGGTTATACCATTTTAAAAATAATAGAAACATAAACAAATATGAAGACGAGAAATTAAACTTTATTTCATCTATACTCATATTAACATATAAACACATTGATATATAAATACATGTATTAATATGAATACAAATTAATTATATTTGATGTAGTCACAGATCAATGTGGTTTTGATCTGTGTATTTGTTTATATTTACAATTACATATACATAGTTCTTACTTCAAAAGGAGGTTAAATTCATACATTGAAATTTTATAGATAAAAAATGTGCATCAAATGCACCTAGTCCTTTAACCTGAATTACTAGCCCCTGAAAGGATCAACATTTCATGTCTGAAGTCTGGTTTTACTTACAGAATAATGTTTGTCCACAGTGGCAAGTAAAAAGTAAGTCAAAGACTGTGTTTTAGGTTTATATATATTTTCATGTAATGCATACATACATTTAAGAAGATGTTTTTCTATTGACTCATACTTGTTGAATTTCTTGTTTGTACTTTATGTATTCCAATCTTCTGGGCTAATATCCACATATCAGAGAATGCATACCATGTGTGTTCTTTTGTGATTGGGTTACCTC
>NW_022196903.1:56139952-56167437 GCF_008632895.1 Mastomys coucha
CTCTGTACCCCATTTTTAATAGGGTTATTTGGTTCTCTGGAGTGTAACTTCTTGAGTTCTTTGTATACTTTGGATATTAGCCCTCTACCAGATATCAGGTAACAGTATTTTAATATGTTTCCATGGTTAGTTCACACCATGTACTTGCAACTTCCAGGCAGAGTGAGCTGACTGAAAACATGTGCTCTATGGAAAGCGCACGTGTCTTCTTGGTCTCTGAGGGAACACTACAAATCCCCATCAAGCAATTCCAAGATGGAAATGTGAAGATATTGCTCTAATGTGGTGGCTTAGCATTGGTTATTACATGAGGAGAATAAGCACCCTCTTAAAGCAAGGAATATTGGCAGTGAGGAAATAGCCAATATGCATAAAATTACTGTTCCTAAGTTGATCATGTTTGAAGTAAAATGTCCTTCAGAACAGATACCACTGAAGCACCCTAAATCTAAGTACCACATGTAAACATCAAAGTGATCAACACATACATGATGCGTGTTCACACAATAGAGGGTGGCAGTAAGGTTTGGGATCAGAAGAAAGTAAAGAACACAAAGAAACCAGTATTTCAATTGTGTTTATGTCAGGATAAAGTGAAGTCCCTCCTCCTAATATATGCCTACCAGATGTTCTTCTGTATTCAACACCTTGCCCTTACAATAATGCAATACAATTTGCATTTAAAATAATATATGAAGAATAAATGTAATTGTGTCTAAATTTAACTACTATGTCTCTTTGACAAAGGGTGATTAAAAAGATGTTCCCTCATTCCAGCATTGAACTCCTTTTTGCCATATGAAAACTAGAGAGCTGTTCCTTTGAAACTTCTGGGGAGTTCTCATCTCACTATAGGGTAAATCTCAATACATTATTTAACCCACCTGTCCTCTCAGCACATTTCATTCTTTGCGGTCGGTTTCCCTCTTTTTTCACAGGCTGTGAGACATCCAGTGAACACAAAGGTCGACCCTGGGGTTTCTACTGATCTGCCTAGAACCATGTTCTTGTCAACACCTTTGGTACTTCCCCTCTTAGAGCTGTGTGATCTAAATATCATCACAAATGCTCATATAAAACCCTGCACTTGATCCATAGTTCTCCTTTCCAGTTTAATGTCACTTACATGAATCATATGTGATTTATTAATACTCTCCAACTGAACATAAACTCAAACACAGAAAGTATAGCATACTTTGATTTATTCCTGTATTTGAAAGAATAGCTGATCACAGGAAAGAATTTGGTAAATGTCCTTATAAAGAGGAATACCAATGTCACTTTTCGAGGGAACAACAGTTGTGTTAGTTTTAATTCCCATTCAAGATAAAAAAAAACAAACAGATGAAAAAACACAAAACTGCTACCATGGGATCATAAAGGGAAAAATTAGCTTTTTTGTAAAGAAAATTGGCTTCAGGAAATTAACAATAATTAAGGGGTCTGTCAAATAAAACCACTCTCATTAGTAAATATTCCCTTTATATTTGGTTACTACATAAAGAGAATAAGCAGCCAGTTCTTAAAGCAGTTAATACCAGCAGCGATGAAATGGTCAATATGAATTAAACTAGCACGGAAACCTGCTAAACTACTGTTAGCAATTTTATTAAGGAGGTTTCTTCAGCTTCTTGTGATGCTATGCATGAATGCTTGTTAGTTCTGTGATCTAAGAGGAAGATTCTTACCCATCACATGGCACATGGACAATGATGTCTAAATAGGCAGAGGACATTGCTTCAATGCAGAAAGAGAGAGGGAGGAGAGAGAGACAGAGAGACAGACAGACACAGAGAGAGAGAGAGAGTCAGAGAGAGAGACAGAGAGAGACAGAGACAGAGAGAAAGAGAGAAAGAGAGAGATAGAGAGGAGAGAGAGAGACAGAGAGAGAGACAGAGAGAGAGAGAGAAAGAGAATGGTCCTGGATTAAGCATCTAAAGCCCCAAAGCCCACCTACAGTGACACACTACCTGGAACAAGCCCACACCTACTAAATCAAGGCCATACCTCATAATAGTGCCACTCCCTGGTGACCAGGCAGTCAAGTATATGAGACTATGGGATCATTCTTATTCAAACTACCACAATGCCAGAGAAAAAAATCTGCTTCAGTGGGTATTCGAATGTTAATATAATATTTAATTGTCTTAAAAACTTATAAACTAAGGAAGATAAAAAGAAATCTTTAACATGTTATACAAATGTTACTCCAAAATATATTATTAACTTACCCATTTGCATTTTGAATAAAGAAAATTACATTAAGCAATATAAAAATATCAAGCTTATGCATTTTTTGTTATCTGACTATACTACAGAGTAACATTGTGTTATCAGAATGCTAAAATATACTGTGTCTAAAATGATTTTATATTGGTAACACGGAACAGAATGGCTTTAAAGGTGACTACTGATTCCTAAAATGAACTAATTGGATCAAATTCTTTTATATTAGCCTGATAGCATTTACATAAAAGGTAAATAAAAGTAGGATATATGGAATACTCACATTTGGATGATTGCATTTTGGATAAGGTGTATTCTTGAAAGTCCTGGTATAAAGAGTACTTTTTCTGTGCTCTGAGAGCTATCATTTAGTGGTGTTCCCACCACATTGGAGAATATTTTATTTCATCTTGAAAGTGGAATTTAGAGGCAAACCTCTCATACGTTGGACAGTAGCCTACCACTGTTGCTATACTACTACCAGTCTACCACTACCAGTCATGCTATATCATGACCTTTCTGTGTCACTTATGAGTCCACAGAATCTCAATTTTGATGCCTTTTACATCAGTATTACTTACTTTACATACAAAATAAAAATTACAGTGCTCTAGGGAGCATGAAGAAAGGGGAAAAAGGCAAAATTATTTCTTTTTTGTTATAAAACTAAAATGATGGTTTTGCCCAACTATAGTCAAAACTGTGAATAAGAATCTGTCACCCCTACATTTAGCATCCCTTTTAGACATGGTAATGAAAGAATAATATTTTGACTACATGAGCTTAATTTTAATAGGAATATTTAAATTAAATTTAATTTGACAGGACAATAAAAGAGTAGTTAAAATTGTGAATTTTCTATGCCCTCTAAACTTGCTCCTCAAAATGTCTCAGTGACTCATGTAGCTAATATTCTGATTCTAATCACATTACAAGTAGGAAAGAATAATGCCAGAATTTAGAACTTAAATTTGTAATGGTGGAGCAAGCAGCATGTGTCAGCGTAATGCTCATTAGAGATGACAGAATATTAATTAATGGCAAAAGGCAAGATTTGGCTTAGGGTCTTGCCTTTCGCCTTCAGGCTAATGTTACAAGTATAATAGAATTGGATTACTTTACCCTGTAACCACAGTATGCATATTTTTAACATAGGGCTATTTTAATATTCATTTATTAACTTTGGAATAATGAAAAATTCTTATAGTCACTGAAGGCAATTTATTAGTAGTAATGATAATACAACCAGAGTAGGATTGAAAGGGGCAAATCATAGCATGGATGTAAGTAATTAAATATTGCTAGATTCCAGCATTAGAAAAATCACATTTTAAATTTAAATGTCATTATTTGTTAAAAAGGTAAACCAACATGGTTCACAGTTTCACTAATTAGTCAGGGATATTTTTTAAAGGTAGAGTTTTAAATAGTAATTATAACTACAAAACCCAATGTTATATTAACCATTACTAATGCATCTCTATATTTTAGGGAACAGAAGAATCTCAGAAACTAACACTGACATTAAGCTACTGAAAGGAATTTGACCTGAACTTATTCTAAAAAGCTTCACAGACTCTGAGAGATCGATTCCATGGACTATTAGAACTCTATTTCTGATTTTGGTTTCTCAGTTCCTGAGTTTTGAACAGTGATATGAAGGCGGTGGTTCTATATTTAAGTTCTAATACCTCTATGAAGTTATTTCTACTTCTTACAACTCTATGTGATAAATTTAAAGCTCAGTAAAAGGATATGTCCATAAGATAGGGCCTATAAAATACAATTAAAACTAAATATTATTATGTAAATGAAGTGTTTGATATTATTAATTTTTTAATGTATGTGAGTATATTGTCTCTTCAGACAGACCAGAAGAGGTCATCAGATCTCATCATAAATGTTTGTGAGAGACCACATGGTTGCTAGGAATTGATTTGTTTTATTTTTTTTCTTTTTTGGTTTTTTGAGGCAGGGTTTCTCTGTGTAGCCCTGGCTGTCTTGGAAATCTTTCTGTAGACCAGGCTGGCCTCGAACTCAGAAATCTGCCTGCCTCTGCTTCACAAGTGATGGGATTAAAGGCGTGGACCACCACCACCCGGCTTGTTGCTGAGAATTGATCTCAGTAAATCTGAAAGAGCAGTAGTGCTCTTAACCACTGAGCCATCTCTCCAGCCCAAGGTATTTTTTATTAAAAGAAGGTAATAGGACAAGTAAGGGACACACAGAAAGCTCCATGTCAAGGTCAGGAGAAGGCAGATTTCTGCAACCCAAGACATGGAAACATTGTCCTTGGAAGCACAACCTCTAGGACAAGAAAATGAGTATTTCTTACATTTGAGCTGCCCAGCATGTGGCACTGCCATAGAGAAACTCTGGTGAATTAGTACAGAATTTCAGGACATTTCAGAGTCCCAACCTAATAATGTCTAATCAACAAGCTAGGATTTACTGCTAAATAATGTTTACTCCTGACTCCTCTTTCAGAGCAAAAGGACACATAGAAAGTCTTTCAATTTTGCTCATTGATGTGATTTCCAGCAGCTTTTTTGAAGCCAACTTTTGAACCCAATTTCAAGGCAAGAAATCTCTTTTATACTATTATTAGAAATAACAATTACATAAAATTGATATACCTTTCTATATGTTCACATTTTGTGCAATTGTTATTTTAGAAATGATGCTAAATAATAATAGTATATTATTCAAAATAATACGTGAAAAAAATTTTATGTTATTTCTAGTTAAATACATAAGCACAACAGTAAATACATGTAACTATTTTTAATATAAAACTAGCCCCTAAATTAGGGAGTTTAAAATTACTTATGAAACATAACAAAAGGTAACAATTCTGAAATGTCAGAGCTAGGACATATGAAAAGCTAAAATCTAGAAAATAATAAGAATAGTGGCATAAGGTGAAAGATTTGGTTGCTTTAGATATCTAGAAATCAGAAAATACTTTCAATGATATATCAGTAAAGTCAGGACATATTTAGTAAAGTCCTGTGGCAGAATCAGTTTTAGGGGGCATCCTCCTGTGTTTAGTTTGCTGTGCTCCCCAAATCTTGCTTTCTTTGGACTTTTCTCTTGACAGTCAATGTGTTTATATCCAAGCTTGCTGAGGCTATGGAAATGTTATGGAGCGAGCTTCATGGATCTGAAGACGTTTTATAAACCCTACTCCCAGATTTATCAGTATTAGTTCTGCCTCCCAACTGCATGAATCAGACTCATTCATAATCTGACTTAGAGTTATCTCAATGGAAAAAATTCATATCCCAAGAACATTTGTTAAATGCAGTCAGCTATTAAAATTACAGAGACTTAGGGTTATTATACAAGGTAGGGAAAATAAAAGACTGTTGAGATATATATTTAATATTTTATAAGGAGATAGAGAGGGTGAGAGAATGTGTGTGTGGCATAGGTGTTGTGTACTGGAGTACCTGTGTAGAGATCAGAGGATAAACTTTGAGTCAATTCTATTCTTCCATTTTGTTTGAGGTAGCGTCTCTTTCTTTATTTCTTCTGTGTATTCCTGGTTAGTAAGACTGAGAACTTCTGTAAATTCTTTTGCTGCTGTTTCCCATCTCCCCATCAGAATACTGGGATTATAGGCAGAATCTATCATTTCTATCTTTATGTAGGTTTTCGAGACTCAAATTTGTGCAACAATTGCTTTACCTCATTCCCAACCTATTTTCCAAGACCTGAACCATACAATTTAACCAGGAACTATGGGGGCTAAAATGTCTGCAGTTGCCATTATAAAAACCTGATATATTTCTAGGAATCTAGAGTCCAAACAATTTCTGGGGCTTTGTATATATGGAAGTCCATTTGCACTTCTAGGAAAATGTAACAGAGCCCTGTTCCTTCACTTCTGGCTGGCCTGAAGATAAGAGACTGAAGGATAAGACAGAGCGAGTATCAACTGTAGGAATATTGAAGTTACTCCACTATACCTGCAAATAATCTGTTTACAGATGCCAAAAGGCATACTGACCAAACAGAAAGCCACAATTTAATCACAAGTCAATGGCCAAGATAAAGAAAGAAGAAACTTCTGTGGCCATGGATGGACCAGTACACAGTATCCAGAATCAGGTGTCAACTGATCTTTAAGGAGTGTTTGTAAAATGTGTACTACAAAAGATTTAAAGTCAATACTTGTATCAACATCAACAACAAAAATGAAGACATGAAAAAAATAGAATGCATGACAATATATCATGTAGCAGCCTATCAGGAATATATAGGCTGAAGAAAAGAGAATAAAGAAAAATAAATAGAGATTCAAAAACTAGTGAAACATAACATTCATATATGTAACATATGAGAACATGGCAGACAGTGTCAGAGAGAATATTCGAAGACATGGTGTCCAAAATTTTCCAATTTTAAGCTAAAGCAAATTAAAATATAAATGAAGACACTTAACAAGCTTAAGCACATAACATTTAAAGAATTCTACACCTAAATTCTCAATTGTCTAACTTGAAAGATAAAGAATCTTGAACACAGAGTGATCAAAGCTAATGTGGGCATACATATCTTGGAAAAGATAACTGACTCCTCACTGAAACACTGGCAGCTGGAGCCTCCTGATGCATTCCCAATGCCAGGAGGAAATAAAAATGCCAAGAATTCGAACTGCTTTTCAAAAATTGAAATGCAATTGAGACTCTAAGATTAACCAAAAGCTTAGTGAGTTGATGACTAGCAAGATGTCCTGATAGAAATAGTAAAAGAAGATTTTCACACTGGGATAAAGCAGGGAGCTCCGATAGGAATGAACAGATAGAGCAGTAGGATAAGAAACTGCCCAAGAAAATGTAAAATGTGCTACTTGCCTTCATAACTTTATCATTTTAATTTCAATTATAGCTACAAACAATACTGGCCATAAAACTGTATTGATGCATATCTGTGGATCATGGGAAAAACATTACTAACCTAAAATACTCCTTAAATTGACCTATTAATACATCACAGTCACATTTATCCTCAGACATTGCCTCTGCATAAATTGAAAAGAAACCTCTATTTTTCATGTAGAAATGAAAGGTCCTCAGAAAAGTGAAATTAATACTTACAAAGGAGAGTGAAGTTGGAGAGCTTAGTTTTCCCAGTGTTAAAAACTTATTATAAATCTACTGTAATAAAGATGGTGTGATACTGGCACACAGACAGACCCATTAATAAATGAAATGGAATTTAAAGTCTGAAGTCATCTCTTATGGTTTTGACAGTTGATTTCTAATAAGTATTAACATGCTGAAATGGCAAAAGGGAAAATGAAACAAATTGTGGTGGGGTGACTGGACATACACAACACGTAGGACTCCTACCACACACAACATAGAAAATTTACTTCTGAGTGGATCAATGAGTTAAAATAATAAGCCATACAAAAGTGATTATGGGAAAACATGGAAGTAAATATTGATACAGCTTTAGGCAAGAGTGACATTAATAAACAGCTAAAGGAAAATCAATCAAAGACAAAGCAGACTTTCCTCAAAATCAAGAATTTGTAGATGAAAGTGATGTAAGCAAGATGATAAAGTGCATGCTTTCTCGTCTTGTTTATTTACAGAACTAGAGAATGTCAAAACTACTCATAACACCAAGGACTTTGGGGACCAGAAATGAGGTGACTGGTCCAAATTAATGCCAAATGAGGAAGAATCATTTTGCTTTCCCTTCAACACTATCTGCAAGGAAATCAGGCTTAGAACGGAAGATAGACTTCCTCTGGTGGAGCAGAGCAAAAGAATAGTGAATACTTGGTTTAAGCAACCTCATGAGACACAGAGGGAGCTGGAGAGATGTCCACTCTTCCAAAGGACCTCAGTTCAATTCCCAACACTCACATGGCAGTTCACAACTGTCTTTAACTCCAGTTCAATAGGATCAGATATTCTCTTAAAGATTCATGTAGACAAAACACCAGTATGGATAAAATTATTGTATTTTATTTTTTGACATTAGCAAATTTTAAGTCATAGTATAATCTTTAAGGCACTCTTCTCAAAGGAATTTTCATTAATATGTAAAATATGTAAATTGTACACTAAAAGCATAAAAATAATTAAAAGGATAGCATTTCTGTACTTAATTGAAATTGCTATCAACTGAAAATACTTTCATAAGATGTTTTATGTATGTTGCCTTGTAACCCAAGTGAAAAGCCTTAAGTAGATATGCAAAAGTCAAAGATGAGAGAATCTAATTCACAGCCCACAAACCAAAAAGGAGCAAAGACCTACAAAGCAGAACAATAAAATATTAACAGTCTCAACTATTATATAATATAAAAATACTAAACTGGCATCAATGGGAGAGGAGCCCCTTGGTCCTGTGGAGCCTCAAAGACCCAGCATAGGGGAATGCTAGGGTACTGAGGTGGGAGTGGGTAGGTGGGTAGGAAAAGACCCTCACAGCCACAAAGGGTAGCAGGAGGAGGTTTGTGGAGGGGAAACTGGGAAGGGGGATAACATTTGAAATGTAAATAAATAAAATAACCAATATAAATGCTGGAAAAAATACTAAATCCATCAATAAAAATACATCCAATGGACACCTGGGAGAAAAAGAAGTTCAATTTTAGCCTTGAGGCTACGTGTAGAAAGAAAGTTAAAGAATGGAAAATAATTCCATGTACGTGTCAACAAAATAGAACATATGTGTTGTGGTTATTATTATTCTGGTGGTTTTCTATACCCCTTAGTTGCCTTTAAGTATCTATTATGGATTTCTACCCCATTTCAGATAATTTAGTTCCTAAATAAAAGACAAAGAGACCTTTAGATTATAATAGGCCTTAGAGTACTGTAGGTAGACAGATATCAACTCTCTATGCTATTATTTTCTGTTTCTATGTCAAAGTTCCCAAAATATTACTTACCCTGTTTCATTTGGGCTTCTCCTGTTATATCAGGCCAGCCCTCATGGCCCTGTGCTTACGATTCATGCCAACCCTATGGCAACCTCTTCCTTCTTTTCTCTCTTCTCCTAATGGTCCCTACCTGAGACCCTAAACCCCAGGATCCTTTGTTCCACCCCTCTCTTCTGCCCAGTTTAACTAATCTCAGATATCTATGGAGGCAAGATTTACTTAGCATATTTGGTGTACTTGAGGGTCTCCTTCTTGAGGGCAAGTAGATCTTGGGGTGCAGTATCTAGCATTTGTATACATAGCAACACCAGACCAATATCATAAAGATATGAGTACTTTTATATCAGGCAAAACAGCTTTAACTCAAAAACCACAATAAGAAAAGTTATCATATGCTGGCTGTAGTTTTAGTGTGAAATGAATAAAACCAACGTATATTGTAACCACCATGACTGCTTGAGAGAAACCCTAACCAGCTCCCGACATTGTCTCTCAGCACAGTATGTGCCAGCAGACTCCTTCTGCACAATGTGGAGCTTTGCCAATAGACCTTAACGAACTCCTAGCTAAGGATGTACCTAAATTCATTAAAATTAGCTCAAGATAAAGTATTTATAAATCAAAATTATAATAAATAATCTAATTATGTAACTAGGAAAAAGGAGAAACTAACTTATAGCTAGCAAAAGGTCTGAAATAAGTTTAGGGCAAAAATAAATTAGATAACAGACACATGGTGGAAGAAGTTGGTAAAATAAAAATTTTGAATAATAAACAAAAGTTTCCGAACTTTACACAGATTAAGGAAAAGGAGGAGTAAAACAAAAATGAGAATTAGCTCATATGAGACTGCTATGAAATAGTCTATGTCAGTGATTTTATTAATCTGTCACATAGGGATAATTTTTAAATACAACTTGCCAAGACTAAATCACAACAAAATAGGGATTTTAAGCAGAATGATCAGCCAGGAGATTTTAACCACTGATGTAATTTGTCAGTTCTGGCTGGGCAGGAGCCTTTTGTAAACCATCCTTCAAACACATTTTCTTGGGTGATGAAAGATTAGAGGATAAATTAAATTTGTAATGATGCACTTAGATGTTACTCTTTGTGTGTTCTCAATTCCTTTTCAATTTTCTTGGCACTATGTGAACAATAATTAGTAATGTTATTCACTCATTAATGGTATCTGTAGCTCATATTCATAGTTTCTTCTCCTGGCAAAGTCTACCTAAAACAGGAAGCAGTACCATTGAAGCTCATTGTTCTGAAATCTGGATTTAAAGTACAAGAATATATCTCTGAGCATGTATCTAGAATATTTCTCTATACACTGCAAGAGCTGAGGTACTGCTTGGACCAGAATGCTGGTACTGTCGTAAATCTGTAGGCAATCACCTGAAGGCCCCTGTGGCTAGCTCAGAATATTCAAGCCATTGGTTGGTCAATATTATTATAGGAGCCTGATTGATAAAATAATTATTTCCTCATTAAATTCTTGTGAGAATTCAAACAGCTAATTCATACATGATACTTAGAACTATGTTTAGTATATAAGAAGTCTCATATAGATGCTTTCTATAAATAATGGTTTCAGTTAAAATGCACATTGTTCTATCACCAAGAGTACCTGATCAACACTGTCTATTCAAAATGTATGTTGCTTTATTTTCTTCTCATTCCTTCACTAACTCTGAAAGTAATTTATAAGTTTTATGATATAAAATTCTAACAGATTCAAAGTATGTGTTGAATTGAATACCTGAACATTGCTTGTCAATATAAATATAATTATTCAGATTAAACAAAAACAAGTAAGTTCAACTTGTCTCAAATATAGTTTCCAGACATGTTGCATTAGATCACACTTCAATATTTGTCTAGGTCTTCCTTAGAACAGGTGTTTATTTGGAGAACATAGAAGTCTACATGTTGATTTGTGCAGACTGTAAAGAACTCAGTGCTGGTGACTGTTCTATTGTATGTGTGAGAGTTTATGTGTATAATTAAATACATTTTGAAAAGGATTATTTAAAAATACCATATTCATTCAACTTGCTAATTTACTTTTCACCCTGCAAGTACTTATTTTCTAGTATGAGGCTAATTCTAGTAGTTCTAAATGCTGTTTTCAAAGACACCAAAGAAGACTCTACTTCCTGGTTCATGCCATCTGACTTGCATGATACATTTCTGACTGTATTTGAACTAGGGTTACTATGGGCTCTTTGGCAAGTAGAGCCTCTATTGAGGCTCAAGTAGAGTTGAGTAATATTTAATAGAGCACTATTCCAGAGTCTCATGAGCAGATGAAGGTGAAAGACTTTTCCACTGGATTAATACATTCTAATTCTTCTGTTAATAGAATTAATCAAACTTACACAAACTGATACAACACTATTATAAGTATTGTAAATGCAGCTGTGAGCAAAACAGGCACACGAACAGGCCTCAGTCTCACAGTACCTACCTCATACAATGAGGAGATAAGGAGGTGCTAAGGTGAGAGAACAGTCTATGTTAATTGCACAGAACCCCTTTTCCTGCAGTGGCCTGAGGAAGGAAATACTTGAGAGCATCAAGTGTTTTCAAGTTTTCCTCTTACAGATCCTGTCTGTATTTTTAGCCCTTGTTGATAAGTGGAAGGAATGTGAACACACAGACATGAGTTCTTGATAAAGAGTCTAGTACAGCAGGAAGGGTGCAATCAGGTAGACCATAGTGAACTGTCAGGGATGAGTGATACTGCTGGAAGTGGTAGGACACACTAAAATAAGAACACGTGGAGATGGATCCAGAAGGATTGTCTATGACTTTATAAAGGTGAACTGAAAGAACCATGGCAGGGTCCACAGGAAAGAGACCCAAGGGAATGTTGAAATGAGTGTAGGCTAGAAGCAACACCTAGGCTGATGCTTAGAAGAGTAAGAGGTTGTATTTCATCTGCATTCTTGGGCGTTGAGCTCTATGAAGGGAGAACACTTTATCACAGTTATTCTCTTCTTTAAGACGAGCTTACTTTAACATTCAGACCAGCTGTTGATGCCCTGCATTTAATCCCCTATTGATAAATTACCATTTCCATGTTTGCAGCCCTTGTCTTTCACAAAGTGCTACAGGTCGACCTGAAGTACCAGAAAGGTAACACCCTCTTGTGAAGAGCTCAAGTAATTACTCACTGAAGTAGTACACACATCTAGCTTCCTAAGCTATCAGCTGAAAACACTGGCTTCTAGCATTCCCTGATGGGTTCTGCCTTAATTGTCCAAATAAATAAATAATATTTATAATAACAATACTCCCCACTCAGCCTGTTTCAATTTTCCTCTTTTCTCAATTCTCACTCTCAAATGATATTTCCTATTATGGGCCCCAAATGAGCGTTGGTCAGGATCTATTTATAAGAAAATCCAAACAATCATAGTTCATACCTGTATAAAAACTTCATCCAATGGCTTACATATTTTCACTTTCTCAAATTAATTTTAGGTTAGGACATAATAATAAGATGTTTCATACTGACAACTGAAGAATCTCTACTGTCAATGTGAAATGGCATTTGACATAATTCAAAGATTCCACACACGAAGTCTGTAGTTGAGGACTGTTAGAAGGCAAAATATCTATATAAAAAGAAATTGAAATAAAACAAGAGCAATGGTTATTTACTGTAAAATCCAAAAGACTTAGAAGAATCTGAAGCATAGCTTTAATACAGGAACACTTGCATTAAAGATAGTTACTTCTGACAGAACTTAGCTATACGGAAGATTTGGGTTAAAGATAGTATCAAGCTGAGCTAGGAAGGAATAAGGGTTTCCAAATTAGTGAGACCAACCTTTTTAAAAAATGGAGTACTACTCAGCTATTAAAAACGATAAATTTATGAAATTCTTAGGTAAATGGATGGATCTGGAGAATATCATCCTGAGTGAGGTAACCCAATCACAAAAGAACAAACACGGTATGCACTCTCTGATAAGTGATTATTAGCCCAGAATTTGGAATACAGGAAGAAAAACCAACAATCCACAAGGAACTCAAAAAGAAGGAAGACCAAAAGGTGGACATTTCATTCCTTCTTAAAAGGGGGAAACAAATACCCATGGAAGGAGTTGCAGAGATTAACTATGGAGCAGAGACTGAAGGAAGGGCAAGCCAGCCTAAATATAGCTATCTCCTGAGAGGCTCTGACAGGACCTGACTAATACAGATGTAGAGGCTCACAGCCATCTATTGAACTGAGTACAGGGTCCCCAGTGAAGGAGTTAGAGAAAGGACCTATGGAGCTGAAGGGTTTGCAGCCCCTTAGGACGAACAACAATATAAACTAACTAGTACCCTCAGAGCTCCCAGGGTCTCAACCACCAACCAAGGACTGGACATGGAGGGGTCTGATTGTTCTGGCAGCATGTGTATAGTAGAGGATTGCAAATTCGATCATCAATAGGAGGAGAGGACCTCCTCCTATTGTGAAGAACCCTGTGAAGGTTCTGTGCCCCAGTGTAGGGGAATGCCAGGGCCAAAAAGTGGGAGAAGGTGGGGTGACAGGCATGGGGAGGGGGAGGCAGCAGGGGTTTGTTTTTGTTGTTTTTGTTTGTTTCTTTGTTTTTTGGAGGGGAAGCTGGGAAAGGAGAAATTTACATGTAAATAAAGAAAATAATAAAAAATAGTAAAAAAAAAAACCTCTTAACAAACTATAGGGTAATAGAATCTTATTAGTGATTCAATACTAAAGACACGCTCAATACTAATGAAACCTCGGAGAATTAATCAAATTTATTGACAGCCCCAAAACTGATGAATTAAAATAACTAGGTTTGAGCCAGTTATATTACAGTAGTGGATGTATGGTCACACTTAAAACAGATATCTCTAAATAATGATTGGCTTGGAAATTTTATGTTGCTACACTAAAGTACTACAAATGATTAGATTAACCCCCTGCAGTTGTTGGGGCACCCACATGAAGACCAAGCTTCCCCAAAGAATTCTGATACCCCCCCCCACACACACATACACGACCACCACCACCAACAAAAACAAAAGTCCTGAAAATGATGATGCCTCATAACTTTGGAAATCAGAGATCCTATTACAGGAAGTGAGATATAATCTAGATAACAAGTGTTCCTTTAGGGGAAAAGAAGACTTTCTTCCTTTGAACCTACTAACTGAAAAGAACATGAAAGTTGTATGATAAGAATGGCACTGAGGCCTGAGACTCTTAAGCCAATCAAAACAGGAGAAAATAAACACCCCTGGAGATAACCTGATGACCGCATACTCACTAGACCTTCAGGCTGAGGACAAACCCATGATTAAGGAAATATATGTAAGCGAATTTCCTCAGGTTTCTCATGACCTCAATCTGTCTCCCTCTCCTTAGGTCCTTTCACCAGTCAATAGCATGAGTTATGCCATACATATTCCTTCCACACTGCCTCAAGCACAATCTTCTATGAATCATTACCATAACCTCCTAACAGTGTAGGAGTACATTAAAATAAAACCCTAAAAAGAACAAAGAGGCTGGCTAGAAATGTGCTTTCTTTTATGTGGATAAATATAATCCAGTACAGTGTTAGATTTTCAATAGTAGGTGTCTCATGATATTTTCAATGGTCATTTATTTATGCATCATTCTCTCATGTCTAAGAATATTTCTATTATCTGGTCACCAGAGTATAATCTGGTTTTTACATACTAATAAATTATTTTTATACTGTTATAAATCATTTGAGGAGAGAGTTATATGGCTTTGCAAATATGTCATTGAAATTCTGTGATCTTCCTCTTAGATGCTATTGAATACTATCTTAGTTAAGATATTATTACAGTGGAGAGATATGAACACCGCAACTCTCATAAGCAAAATATTTAATATGGCTTCCTTACAGGTTCATAGGTTTAGTCCATTATCATCATATAGGGAGCATGGTGGCACACAGACATGGTGCTGGAGAGGTAACAGAGTTAGTTCCACATCCAGATCCAAAGACAGCAGGAAGACTGACACTGGACTTGAAATCTCATTTGAGAATCAAAATCTCAAATCCCATTGCAGTGTCACACTTCCCCCAAGACTATATCTTCTAATGAACTGACAGGAAGCATTTTCATTCAAACTACTACCAACCGTTTCAGGAGTGTTTATTTTTGAAATACATGAAAATTCCCATTTTCCTATTGTTTATCAACAATATAGAGCCCAAGGAGCCTAATGTATTGTGGCTTTAGTGGCCTCAGGGAAAACTAATAATCCATAGGTATTTAAAGAATGAAATATTGAATATCTAAAACAAACAACAGCAGCAACAAAAGCAAAAAAGAAAATCTCTACAGGGGAAAGAATAGAAATTGCTTGGGTATTTTGACATTCTCTTCTCACACCCATTCACTGTAATGTTGGATAATAAAATTGAAGACTCAGACATTTTTCTCTAGAGCATTTTGTCCTTTCATTGTGTGACTCTTCAGTAGTCAGTCTATAATAATCATTTATTTTGTACCATAAAGTCTGGCACACAACTGCTTATTGTTTATATAGCACCTTAAATGCTAGTCTCCTTGGGAGATTACAACTCATTCCGGTTGATGAAATACTGTCTTCTTTTTTTTTTCTGTATCAGCAAGAGTGTTGAGGTAATTATTATTACACTCTTCAGAATAACTGACAGTATTGGACACAATGCCTTGCTCATAATGAAATCCCATGTTGTTTGAAGTAATGAATAAATGAACAAATACTTGTTTAGTTGAATTAAAACAGAACATGTACTGGAAAAGAAATACTGTTGTTAGGATGCATTGGACATTTTCTATTATCTAATCTGTCCACATGACATTTGTCCTTCGATGTTCTCTTTGGAAAACTCAAATGTACCAATTTCCCTATTTATGATAGTTTATTTAAGTCTAAGGAACAAAATGAATCATTTCATTTTAAATCAATAGAAGGGAAGCCTAAGTTGCCTTAAAGCTCCCAAGTTTTATGAAATAACTTGATTTCAGGTTAACACATCAAGAATTCTACTTCTAGCTAGGCGGTGGTGGTGCATGCCTTTAATCCCAGCACTTGGGAGGCAGAAGCAGGTGGATTTCTGAGTTCGAGGCCAGCCTGGTCTACAGAGTGAGTTACAGGAGAGCCAGGGTTACACAGAGAAACCCTGTCTCCAAAAAAATAAATAAATAAACAAAAAATATTGTACTTTTGATCCTATGCTCCACATGTAGGATCTGTAAATGACAGCTAGTGCAATCTTTCTAGATTACAACCTGAGTATAAATACAGAGAAAAAAATGATTCATCTTCCAAATGCATTACAGACAAGCATTACTAAAAAGCACTTTTGCAAATATGTGCTTGAACACTGTATTCTAAGGTAGGGTAAATGGATTTGCTTAAGTGAATCTAAATATTTATAATGAAAAATATAAAAACAACATGGAATAATACAGACAAGTGTCTCAAAAAATTGATAGAAATATCATTGTGTGTGAAGGTGTGTGTGTGTGAAGGTGTGTGTGTGTGTGTTATTTGAATGCTGATTTGACATAAGCTAAAATCATCTGTAAGCACGCAAGCCTGTAGAACATTTTCATAGTTAGTGATTCACTGCAGAAGGACTCACGTATTGTGGGTAGTGTCATCCCTTGGGTTTTATAAGAAAGAATAAGGAGGAGTCAGTGAAATAGCAACAGTCTTCAATGGTCTTTGTCTAAGCTCCTGCCTCCATGGTTCTGGCATGCTTGAATTCTTGTCCTGACTTCCTTTAGTGGTGAACTGTGATCAGTAAGTATAAGCAAAATAATTCTTTTCCTTACAAGGATGCTCATAGTCATGCCGCTGCATCTCAGTAATAGTAACACTAAATAAGACAGGATAGAATAAAGAAGAAGATAAAGTGACTGCACCCATTGTATCTGTTTTCAATACGATGATACATATCCTCAAAATATATACGCCCAACTCCTATAATCACAACAACTTATACTGGTAGAAAGACAATTCAAAACTAATTAAAAGCAGTTTCAGCATAGTAGATTGACTGCCTTAAATATTTTTTTGTGGCCCAGGGCTCTGTAGCCAGTCTGCCATCCTCAAACAGCCACTACATTTTTAGGTGAACAATACAGAACATCAAGTGAACACTGTTTTATATCATATATGTATATATATATATGCATATATACATATATGCATATATATATCATATGATATATCCTTGTTTATCTGTATATGTGTGTAAGAGAGAGAGAGAAAGAGAGAGAGAGTCATCTCCTGACAGAATCTCATTATTTCTATTATAATAATTATTCATACTTTCCCTGGGTTCTCTGCCTAATTTTTAATCTTTGCCTAATTTTTCTTCCAGTTGTTAAGGACTAGAAATTTTTATCCCAGAATTCATTGTTTGAAGATAGGAAATGGAAAATAAATAAATAGCCCTGGCAGGAAATTAGTGCAAGCATATTCACGAGAATAAAAATATTAAAGTGATTAACCAAAAATTAAATGTATGATCCATCATTATACAATTCTGATAACCCTTAGTAGTTTGCTTATCATAGGAAATAGATTAGTGTAGGTCATTTGCTTAATAGAAGCTAAACTGGGCTGGAATGTTGGCTTATCCCTGCTATCCCAACAAGTGTGGGTCTAACACCGAAAACTCTAATTTTGAATCTAATGTGAGATATAATGATTCAGAGAGTGGGACTGAAGGAAATGACCAGGGCATGTGGGTTGAATAAACAAAGAACCTAATCACAGTTGAGGCTTATAGACCATCAAGTCTAAGAGGGCACTGGGATAATTAGCCTTGTGGCTGAAGATTTCATAACTTTTGAACACAGGAAAGTAGATAAATTTAAATAAGAAAATGAAAATAAAAATTACCATACTCTTATATTTACAACTCTGATAGGATTAAAATGTTCATCAGAGCCCAAAAATACTCCAGAGAATTCGCTAGATTTGCCAGAGATCTCCCATAATAGCAAACATTTAAATGACAGCTATACAGGGTTTGAGGTGCTTTAGTTAATTAAAGCCTGGCTTTAGGGCAGAAAATAAGAAAGAATTTCTAAGCAAGGATTGGTCAGAATTGGTGATGCGTGGGTTGGATACTGGAGTAGTATGTTTGGACCACATTTGCCCATGTTGTCTATAGAACTGGGTGGTCTGCCAGCTAGGGAGATATATTGTGCATAAGTGGTGCCAAGAAAATTTAAGGTTAGGTAAGTTGCCAGGGAAATGTTGGGTTTTATATTATGCCTCCTTAGCAAGTCATAGTGGAATTTTGTGGTTTGTCTTTATTTCTTATCTAGCCCTCAGACTGCTGAATGCCCTTTTCCATTAATATGTGCACAGCCCTTTCACAGCCATTAGCAGAGCCATTTTATTCTCCTCATGAATATTTTACAGCTCACTTTAAGCTCAAGGTAAACTTATATGTCCTCCATCACATTTGATGTTGTTGGAGACTTTCCTTGTTGGTTTTCCCTTCATATTCTCTGTCTGGATCACAATGGGCCATTTTGTAGCTCCCAGAAGCTAATTTATTGCATGGTTTCAGGATGTTCAAATGCTGACCAATTTCCTAAATACATCCCTTTTATATTGAGACATTCAAATTTATAGATGCTATACTTGTTAGGTTGTTTAGGAAAAATAAATTTATTTTTATTATTTTTTGTAAAAATTTATATTTTATTATATAAATTTAACCGCTGCTTTATTTATCTCAAACACTAGACTTGAACATAATGTATAGCAGCACAGACTTTTGACTAGGCCCATAAACATAGTGTTTTCACAGATGTGACATATTATATTAGATATTAGTAGAAATTTATTTTACCTAATATCAGAATAATTTATATTTTTTGTAGCATGTAAAAGAGAAAATATTTTTTCTTGACATTTATGTTAGTTGATGTAATATAATCCTGTTTTATTCTTAACCTGCATTTCTGGCTTCCACAACAGTTATACCAATACAAAATTTTGATTATATTAAAACACCACAGTTATTTCTGGTAATATAATAATGTATATTATAGACTCATCAAAGCTTCCATTTAAAAATTTCTGGCAAAGTTTCTGTAAAGTTGTCCTACATGTTTAAATTGCTTTTCTAATAGTTTTGAGGGAGATTTGGAAATTTCTAGGCTATGAACTTTGCCTGTAATCAAGACACACTTGTGGCTTCAAGAGAATAATTTACACCTGACAATACACAAGAATCATTGAATCTCAGTGTGAGTGTACACAACTTTGAGTTTCCCCCTTTTTTTTTTTTTTTTTTTTTTTTTTTTTTTTGGTTTTTCGAGACAGGGTTTCTCTGTATAGCCCTGGCTGTCCTGGAGCTCACTCTGTAGACCAGGCTGGCCTCGAACTCAGAAATCCACCTGCCTCTGCCTCCCAAGTGCTGGGATTAAAGGCGTGCGCCACCACGCCCAGCTTGAGTTTTCCCTTTTTAACCACAAATATGCTTAAGCATACCCATTGTGAAACTTTGAGTTGCTGAAAAACTGTAATTGTCTTAGTTCTTTTCCTATTGCTGCATTAAAAGATCCTAGCAAAAACAAATTAAGAAAAATGGGGGAAATTTCTGCTTAGAACTTCAGATTACAGTGTAGCGTATTAGAAAAGTGATAAAGACAGAAACACAGGGATCTGACCCCATCATCTCTACAATCAGGAAAAGAGCTGTGGGTGTATGTTTGCCAGTGCTCAGGTTGTCCCTCTATTGTATGCAGTCCACGATTTCTGGGTCCCCCTAGTCCTTATCCCCGTACTGGAATAGTCAAGATGGGTCTTCCTACATCAACCCATGCAATCAAGATAATCCCTCAAAACACTCTGAGAGGCTAATCTTAATCTACACAGAATCTCACAAGAATGGCTGAGAGACTTCCTTCAAGGTATCTAGGTGTGGTTCTGAAATTGTGAAAGAAAGCTCATAGAAAATAAAAACAAATAAGTGCATTTACATTGAATTGTCTGATTAACTTATTGTTCTTAACATATATTCATAGACTTGTTAAACTTATCCTTCTGTATACATCTAGAAATTGAATCAGTATAGGGCAATATCCTAGTTGAATTATGTTGAAGCCCATTCATAGATATCCTTGCTAAGCTCTGTGTTTGAACTAATATACTTATAACTATTAGATAAATACTTTTGAAGTATAGGAACAGATTTGTTTCTATGAATCAGTATGCCAAAGATACTATCAGATTATGTCAGAGGCCTAGAGCTGAGATCTCCATATTTTTCTCATAACCTGCCCAACTGATTTTTTCACCAGTATATTTGAAAAGTATCTTGAATTATATATTTGAAAAGTATCCCTTATGTAACCAGTTATTATAAGAACCTAATAAAAATTCTACCACAAGGAATTTTGAGTAAAACTTAAGTCTGTTCTGGCCAGACACTAAAGTTGACACACTTAATTCTAATAACTATAATAATAAACTGGGATATCTATGCATTAAAATTTTGTGTGTTGTTACTCAGAGTGATAAAACATGTTGTTTGTATAAAGTTGAAGAAAAATAATTCCATTAAAAATATTGCCTATCCATTTCTGCCCAGAAACTTGAAAATATGGAGGAAATAGCCATCTGCCTTGACAATGTAAAACTCCTAATTCTCCTTGGAATGAGTGATTTCTTATCTAATGGTAAAGAAAAGAAAAGACATTGTAATGATGATAATGAGATACACACAGTATCCCTTTGAAGGATAACTGGAAGGACTAGCAATTACAAATATATGGCATAAACTAGGGCTATATCCCTTTCCCAAACCCTGGCCAAGTAGATGTGCTTTAAAATGCATTGTAGAGACTGCTAGGCTTTATGAGATGTAGCCTTATGTGTCATAAGTGACTGATGTTAAATAAATATTTTATTCTTCTTTAAAAATGAAACAATTCCCTGCAGAAGAACTTGCAATGTTCCCACAAGTGGAGAGAACCCCATCTTGACACAGCTGTAAACTCTGCAGCACCCAGGTATCACTAATATGAACATCAGTCCCTGGATCAAAAATGTACCAAAGAGTAATATTTGTACTTCTTAGAATATGATATACATGTTAAAGCAATATTTCAGCCTCAATTTGATAATAACTTAGAGACTTCCCTTCTTTTATCTATCATAGCTTTGCATACTGTCAGTTCTTAATGCTTCCAGGGATTTTATTAGCATTCCTGGTTGCTTTACTAGACCCTAAAATTGCTTCTAAGATTTAGTGAATACTCCTTACAAGCAGCTTCTGGAGATGGTGTCTAAATGTGTAGGTTACCTTGCTTAGAGAATCAGGAGGAGTGCCCAGCAAGTATACATCCTTCTGCTCCTATGGACAAAATTAGGGTCTCAATAATATCAAGTACAGTATACTTCATAGAGGTCTCTTTCTGTGTCTGTCTCTCTATCTCTGTCTCTCTGTCTCTGGATCCCTTCCTCTCTCTTTCCCTCCCCCTTTCTCCTCTTCTCACCTTTCTTTCTATCTGTTTTCCTCACTTTCCTTCCTCTCCCTCTTCCTCCCTCCCTCTCCCTCCACACTCTATCTTGACAAGGGCTCACTATGTGGTCCAGGTTGACCTCATCCTCACTATAGTGTCCAGAGTTTTCTGTAAAACAATATGACCCTCCTGATTTAGCTTCCTGAGTATGGGTGTACAATTCTATACCCAATTTTTCTTTTTAAAATAGTTTTTTCTAATGAACCTAAAATTTAGCCACAGATTGCATATCTTCCATTAGCAGATTGTGAAAGGCTATTAACCACCTGTAAATATATAAATTTGAGAATAGTTGGAGATTACTAAAGAACAAGAAAAACACTGGCCAAAGACCAATCTGGGATTGATCGATAACTTCTAAATCTATATTCTTTTGCTATTTACAATTTGTTAGCATTTCTTGAATTGTAGTGTAATGAGATCTCAAACATCTCAACACTTAATCCCAGGTACCTCTGTCAGATCTCATAGTTGCTTACCTTGGACTGGGATCTTGGACTCACCTGGCTAACCAGCTCTTTTGGTAGTTGTGTCAGGGAGTAAGATCTACATTGAGCTTTGCTCAGTCTATCCTTTGCCCGTTTGCCAAGGACCTGCCTCATCTTGGCCACGGGTCCTAAGGAAGGGGTATTTGGGAACAGAGAAAAGGGTGACTTGAAATCGTGGGTTATATGCTAAAATCCTAGTGTTCTCCTTGAGACAGATCTCCAGACATCTCATCTAGATAGCTCTTGACTCTATAGTCTGCTTAAGATAACTTTTTGCTTGTGACAGCTCTCTGTTCCAGACAGCTCTCTTTGGAGACAGCTTTCACTTGCAGGAAAAAATTCTGAAAACTCTATGGACCTATATCAAAAAATCTGCTAGGAAAAAACTTCAATTTTTCCAACAAAAGTCAGAAACCATGCTAGGATAAAAAGTATCTAAACAAGTTGCATTTGCTTTCCCAGCAGTTCTTTCTGGGTAGCTCTCTTGCAGACCAAAGCCCAGTGTTTGCCTTTATTCTTTTAGGTCCATGAAGCCCCCATATAATTCCTATTACATCCATATAATTTTGCATAGTTGAGAAGTTATATATTATTGAACTCATGTTTTCAGAGTTCTATCCCACAGCCTTAAGGACTGTCTTGAAGGTCACATTCACCTTTTAGCTGAGGACATTAGACACACACTTGCCTCCCAGACTTATGATGTCTCTGATTATCATGGAGTCTTTAACCTTGTCAAAGATGGCATTTCCCAAAGTAAGGACATAAAGTTGAATGTGTAAAAAAGTCTTTTTTTATTAGATATTTTCTTTATTTACATGTCATATGATTTCTCTTTTCCCAGTTTCCCCCCTTAAAAAAAAACCCAAAAAACAAAAAACAACAAGAACAAACCCCTGTTCCCTCTCCCCTCCCCCTGCTCGACACCCCACCCTTTCCTGCTTACTGGCCCTGGTATTAACCTACACTGGGGCACATAACCTTCACAGAGTCAGGGGCCTCTCCTCCCATTGATGACCTACTTGGCCATCCTCTACTATACACATGCTGCTAGAGCCATCAGTCCCACCATGTGTACTCCTTGGTTGGTGGTTTAGTCCCTGGGAGCTCTGAGGGTACTAGTTAGTTCATATTGTTGTTCGTCCTAAGGGGCTGCAAACCCTTCAGCTCTTTCGATCCTTTCTCTAACTCCTTCATTGGGGACCCTGTACTCAGTTCAATGGATGGCTGTCAGACTCTACTTCTGTATTAGTCGGGCACTGTCAGAGCCTCTCAGGAGACAACTATATGAGGCTGGTATGCTCTTCCTTCAGTCTCTGCTCCATAGTTAGTCTCTGCAACTCCTTCCATGGGTATTTTGTTCCCCCTTTTAGAGTAATGAAGTGTCCACATTTTGGTCTTCCTTCTTCTTGATTTTCTTGTGGTTTGTGGATTGTACTTTTGAGTATTCTGAACTTCTGGGCTAATAACCACTTATCAGAGAGTGAATACCATGCGTGTTTTTTTGTGATTGGGTTACCTCACTCAGGATGATAGTCTCCAGATCCATCCATTTCCCTAATAATTTCATAAATTCATTGTTATTAATAGGAGTAGTACTCCATTGTGTAGATGTACCACAATTTCTGTATCCATTCCTCTGTTGAGGGACATCTGGATTGTAAACAAGTCTTGTGCCTAGCAAATGTTAACACTTGTGGAAGCCCATGCCCTGCTAACTCTGTTCCAGGCTCTGCTCCAGGGATGGGAATTGTGTAACTCAATCCCTTCCACATTGCCATATAGTACTTGGCACTGTGAAGCTTTTTTCTCCTCAATACTATCCTCAATCTCCTAACTGTTTTCTTGCTGGGAAAATATTCTTACACTCAATACTAATGTATTTTCTTTTGACTTTTGTATTAATTTCTACAAAATGTCATATAAGGTTAACAACATACCACTCCACATCTGGCTTAAAGCAATGTTGTACACTGTTACAAGTCTGGAGGCTTAGAATCCTGAAATGGAGCCCAATAGGCCATACTTCTTCTAGAGCTCAGAATAGACTTTTCTTTGGTTTTCATCCTATAGCTCCCTCAAAATAACCCTTGCTATGTCTTCTGGTGATGTCTTTCTCCTGCACATCTTTATCATCAGTTAGTTCTCTCCTTTCTGCTTTAACTTTTTCCTAACACATCATCCACACAGGACTAGTTTCTATTATTATTTAGCATGATATTTGAACATGATTGGATTTTAAAATACCTCACATTCAAATTTGTCACATTCATAGTTTTGACTGGTTCAGAATTCAACATACCATCTGATAGGTTGCCATCTTGTCCACCACAACTCTTTGCAGTGTCAGTGTTACCCTATTCTCTGTGTTTCATGTAGCTTAGAATATGGAACAACTAGCCTCCACATTGTTACCACTTTGGTCCTTCTATCAACTGTAACCTGGCCTTAGGTTCTGCTACCATTCAAATTATTTCTGTTTCAGGAATCACTGAAGTTTTAACTGAAAAATCTGAAGCATGTATTATCACTTATCTTACAACACTTGTTGTAACAAGAAAATACAGCAATCCACTTATGTTGTTTATCCTGTACTCTAGAGTATTTTGAATTTTCTTGTCAGTTTCTATTTGAACTGATTTAAGACAACTCAGTTATGTGTGACTTTTAATTTCATTTTAGTTAACCACAGGAGCTATGAAAGAAGTCATTATGAAAGAAAATTGATAAATTTTGTGAAGCATAAACATTACTTTGGCTAAATTTTCAAAACAATTTCACAAAATCTTTATGATTATCCATAGGCCATTGTCGCTATTTGTCCTTTGAACATTACTCTCACTGTTACCAATATAATTTTTACCTGAAACAAACATTCTAAAAAGCAATTCTACTGCTGTGTGAAAGCTCACAAATTATGACTATGGTTAGGGAAAAGCATTTAGAATTGTATTATATTATAATATAACTTGCTTCTTGCTGTCTTTCCATATCTACAGGCACTCCTGTATTGCCATTTATTCAGAAGTTTCATTTTATGTATGTGACCATATGACAACTACCTTGACATATTAAAGCAATATATATGTATATATATATACATACATATATATAAATATATATATATACATATATAAATATATATGTATATATGTGTATATATATTAGTATAGGAAAATGTGTGTCAAGAAGTAGAAGATGTTATAGTTGCTTCATAGGTTCTTGTTATATTAAAATCAAGATAATCTTCCAAACTCTGGTGATGTTTGAGCCTCAACTGAGGAAGTATTATCTTATATAGTCACTTCAACTCTTGGAAAAATTCAGAAGATTTTAGTTGTGTGGATAAGCACTTCTTGCTGGCTATTGGCTTAAAGTATATAAAAATATTTATACACATAAATATTTGCTATGTACAGTTCCAGACATAACTATTTTCCAAATAAAGTGAAGGAAGGGGGGAGAGAAGTAGGAAGAAAGGAAGGTAGAGACCCAAAGATGGCATCTAAAATTATATATATTGTCATCAAATTCTGATTATATGATCATGGCCACTCAATTTGTTATTTTGAAGTAAGTCACCAATTCAATCCAATGTACAGTGAGAGGAGATGACTACCAGGAATGGAAAGCATGAAAGCCCACTTTAATGAATGTCTTCTGGTTACCATACTCAATCTCACTGTAAATCTTCAGCTTACAAAGTATTCCCTTCATATTTGATTTCACCTGCTATCTTCAGAACATTTCAAATATTTACAACTGTATATGATCCTTGCTTCAATATTTATTGTTAAAGTTGTTGTAACAGATACTTTCTTTGATGATGTATTTATTAATCTACATGAAGAGGATCAAATTCAGAACATGTATATACTTACACTAGAATGATTTATCTCTTCACATCATTTAGTATGTTTAGGGTTCTTCTTCTGATGGATAATATCAATACTGTTATTATCAAGCATCACTTAGTGCTTACCAACACACAGCAGAACAAGTAATTTGACTTAGTCCCTACTCAATGATTTGTTATAGAACTCCATCCACAAATATTTTTGTATTTTATGATAATGAGTTTTTTCAAATATCTTATGAGAAAATGAATATTAATTATCTCCATTTTGTAGATGCATAAAATTAGGTAGAGACTAATTAAATATGTTCTTTAAGGGCACAGATTAAGTTCATTGGTTGATTGGAAGATCAAGGTTGTCATTGGTTATTTTGGAACCCCGCTTCTAGAAAAATTGTATGATATCTTATTGAATTTACTGTATAAAATTAAAATTTTTTATTTAGACTTTCATGATATGCTCTCCATTAGCTTTGGGCACTGCCCAGAAGACTTCTCAATAAATTGATATTCAGAAGATTTTCAATCTGGAAAATTTGAAAGCATTTGTCAAATTTATCTCTAAAAATATAGATGTATGATTACTGGTCAAAATCAGAATGTTGAAATGAGCTTTTGCCTTGTGAACAAAGTTTTAAATAAGAAAAAAAATTATTTGCAAAGGAGAGCTTTAATGAATGTTTTGTATACCTGGTTTATTTTCATTTATTCCATTTCAGTCATAAGAATCATGCACCAAAGACCACGTTTTTTGACAGTTTGCCAACTCTTCTTCATACATATGAGTCGTTACACATGATTCATGCAGTAAAAGATATTATTGATCAAGATCTTTTTTTTTTTTTTTAGATATTTTCTTTATTTACATGTAAATTTCTCCTTTCCCAGTTTCCCCTCCAAAAAACAAAGAAACAAACAAAAACAACAAAAACAAACCCCTGTTGCCTCCCACTTCCCCATGTCTGCCACCCGCCCTCTCCCACTTTCTGGCCCTCGAATTCCCCTACACTGGGGCACCGAACCCTCACAGGGCCAAGGTCCTCTCCTCCCATTGCTGATCGAATTTGCAATCCTCTACTATACACATGCTGTCAGAACCATCAGACACCTCCATGTGCAGTCCTTCGTTGGTGGTTGAGACCCTGGGAGCTCTGAGGGTACTAGTTAGTTCATATTGTTGTTCATCCTAAGGGACTGCAACCCCCTCAGCTCCATTAGTCCTTTCTCTACCTCTTTCACTGGGGACCCTGTACTCAGTTCAATAGATGTCTGCGAGCCTCTACATCTGTGTTACTCAGGTACTGTCAGAACCTCTCAGGAGATAGCTATATTTATTCTGGCTTGCCCTTCCTTCAGTCTCTGCTCCATAGTGAATCTCTGCAACTCCTTAAATGGGTAATTGGTTCCCCCTTTTAAGAAGGAATGAAATGTCCACCTTTTGGTCTTCCTTCTTCTTGAG
>NW_022196903.1:56172450-56200388 GCF_008632895.1 Mastomys coucha
CGGCTCCCCTGCGACTCCTTGAGCCTTTGCCTCTCCAGGTGGGCTCCCCTGGCCAGAGAGGGGATGGCGGCTCTCGGGTCTCTCTATTGATCAAGATCTTAACACAGAATTCAACTAATTTTTCTTTCTTCATCATTACCATTCATTACTAAGCATGAATATGTTTGTCATTTTAAATTTTTTTCATTCCAAAATATTTTTGAGGGTCATAAATATGGCTTAGCAGGTAAATGTACTTAACACTAAACCTAATAACACAAGATCTGTCCCTGTAATCCATACTGTGTAAGGAGAGAACCAATTCCCTCAAGTTGCTCTCTGATCTCTATATGTGCTACATGTCATGCCATCCTTCAACACACACAAACACACACACACAAACACACACACACCCACACACGAAACTAAAACAGTGTAAAGAAAATATTAAAATATTTAGGCTAGCAGTCTTATATTTTGAAACTGACATTTTTAAATTGTCCCATTTCATATAGAAAACATCATTACTTTGTTCTTTTTATTATTGAGTAGAACTCCACATTTATCCCATGACTTAACTTGACTACAGAAGGATACTGTGGTGACCCTAGTAGTTGAGTTACAAATAATGAGGCTGTGTTGTTTGTGTGGCCCTGGAAAAATAACCCAGGCAGAAACTACTCTGTTATATGGTATATTTGTTATCTATTATTTATATTATAAAAATACAACATATGCTAAAGTAAAGAAAATTTTGTTATCTTATAGTTTTGTAAACTGTAGTTTTAATGGGATTGACATCGAAGCCTGAATAGATATATTTGCCTAGTGGGAGTTCCTGAAAGAAGAGGCTTGCTAGCTTTCTCTGTCCACTAATTCTATGCATATTCCTTCACCATAGAGAGTCCTTCCCCATCTTCAATCCCATAAGCAAAATATTCTCATATCTTACTCTACTATTTTTCTTTCTCACTTCTATTATATCTGTACATTGCTTCTGACTAAGCTCTTCTGCCTCCTGTTTTATGTTGTTACTTTTGTGAACAAATATGGACCTAGCTTTAATCAGGTTCACTTTCCTATTTCAAGATGCTACACAAATAATATAACACACACTTTCTAGGTACAGCAAGTGATACATTTGCAAGTTCTGGGTACAAAAATATAGACATATACCTGTGGGGGAAGGAGGAGACCTGATGGAAATTGTTGGCCTTTATGGGAAGGGCATGTTTTGGTTGGGAGGCATATTATAGCTATTTCAGGAGTAAGAGCCATTTTGCATCACCCAGTAGTATGTGAATAATTCAGTTCTCTGCATCCTCAGATCAGCAGCTTTGTTCATGTTCCCAAATCTGGTTCTATCCACTCTGCAGTATGTCTGCTGACACAGTATTGGGATTTAATTTACATTTTTCTTGAAGCTAAATATATTGAACATTTATGTTGGGTTTTGCTCATAGTTTGCTCTGATTAATAAAATGTCCATGTCATTTGTCCATATCAAATTAGAAGGCTATTATCATTTGGTTCTGATACTTTTTTGTATTTTAGATAATAGTTCTTTATAAGCTATGTGGCTTAAATTTTCTTTGAATTTGTATTCATTTATACCAATTCCCATGGAATCAGAGTGAAAGTTATTTATTTTCATGTGCCATATGTCTTTTGATTTAGTAAAGTATCCTTGCTGTTTCTTAGAGCTCTTGAATCTTTCTCGGAATCTATTAAGGGAATTACAGTATAATTGTCAAATCATATTTGTAAATTTTTATGCTCATATAACTAGGATCCCACATAGCAGCTTCCCTCTTGGGCATTGTTACATGTAGTATGACATACTGATAGAAATTTCTGCAACTCTCTTGGTGCATATTTGAGTTACCACATATTTTTTTTATTAAACCAAAAACATGACACTTGGGTAAAATTTCTTGTAACAAATGAAAGAAAATCTTAGTAGATGGTAGTTAGAACTGATTTCTTTACTGGAAAATGTGGACTTAATTTTCTTTGTCCTTGTCAATCAAATATTTCGTCATAAGCTACTTTTAAAAGCCTAATGAATTCTGTTATATGAGCCTCCAGATAGTATCAAGTATGCATTACGCCATCATAGAATTTCTTCTTGTCCCCATATATGTTTCAATGATCTACAGCAGGAAACATGGACAATAAAGTTCCATGGTGATAAATGTTCCTTTTATTGTTGCTACATTCATACTTTCCTTCCCCTCCCTTTCTTTTCTTTATTCCTTCTCTCTTAAAAGCACTTAAACACACATGTACACTTTATTTTTCTCATACACATGTATGTGCTGATTATATATATTATATATATGTATTATATATAATATATACACACATTTCTAAATATACAAGTAAAGGAACTGAAAAAACAATTTTTTCTTCTTAAACAACTAAGAAAATATCTTCTTTGGGAATTCTGAGAGAGGTATTGAAACATATGTTGTAGTTTTATATAACACTCACTAACGATATTTCATTTGAATACCTATACAAAGATATTGGTGAAAGTTAAGAACAGAATATTAATGTCCAGCTTAGTCAGACATTTCTACCAGTACAATCTTACCTTTACCAAAAGAGCATATGTTCACCATACGTCTGTCCCAACTAAAAATTTGCTTCTTATGATTGAAACTTGCTTTACTCTATGTTTATTCTTTTTGTTTTATTAATAGAATCATTGTTTTCATGATATAATGTTATGTGTTTGTATTGAATTGCATTTAATATACCTGTTTATTTTAAAGTATTTCTTTTTAGATAAAATTTATTTTACAGAAGTATTTTTGGAAGTAACATATTAGATAAGGGTCATATTCAAGAAAATGATATGGAATATAAAATTGGACTTTTAAAAGAACTAATGAAGAAAAAGAATAACATAGGTGATTCATTATTGGTCATTAGGTATTTCAATATTGTCCTGAAAGTATTAAAATCTTAAAAATAAAATGTGCATTTCAGAATGTTTTTCTTAATGTAAATTAGAAAAGTCCATGGGTTCCAATATTAGCACTTATAATATTTAATGGAAACCCTCATAACTTTATTTCCCATTTAATCCTATTATTTCCTAAAATTTTGTTATTCTTGTGCAATTTAAAGAAATTCTCGACATTTGAGCAGCTTTATAAAGCCAATAATTATACATAATTTGAATGTTTAAATATTAAAAGTATTAAAATCAAAAAAAAATCTTAGATCAATGACAAAAGGACAATGAATCTATTTTTCCTTCAACATGATAAGTAAGGACAAACTTCACTTAATTGAAATTTCTGCATTTGAACTAACTCTGACTTTACCATTTAAGATGGAATAAACAGAAATGTATTATTTTGATTCCAGGAATTCCATTTACCCAAATTATGCATGTCTTCCCAGACTAGAAATTACATATGGAATAAAATGAACATGAGGTAATTTTTGAATGTTTAGTGATTCCATTTTATATACCTTTTTCTCATCTCAAAAATGTTGTATATTAAATTATTTTCTAGTTTCTTTAAATTGTTAGCAAAATTATAAAATTTCTAAGGAGATTAATCATTAATTACATATCTCTTAAATTGCAAATCATGGTTATAAAGGACCCTGGAATATGTTATATATTATTTTTTCTTTTGGGTTTTTGTCCCTTTTATTTTTATTTTTTTAATTGGATATTTTATTTATTTACATTTCAAGTGTTATCTCCTTTCTCAATTTGCCCCCCAGAAATCCCCTATCCCATCTCCCCTCCTCCTGCTTCTCTGAGGGTGTACCCACACCCATCCACTCTTGCCTTCTTGCCCTCACATTTCATATTCTCTTACACTGGGGCATCAAGCCTTCATGGGACTAAGGAACTTTTCTCCCATTTATACTGGACAAGGCCATCCTCTGCTACATATGCGGCTGGAGCTATGGGTCTCTCTATGTGTACTCCTTGGTTGGTAGTTTAGATCTATGAGCTCTTTTTGGTTTACATTGTTGTTCTACCTATGGGATTGCAAACCCCTTCAGTTCCTTCAGTTCTTTCTCTAACTCCTCCATTGGGGACCCTGTGATCAGTTCAATAGTTGGCTGTGAGCATCTACCTTGTGTATGTCAGGCTCTGTTGTCAGAATCTCTCAGAAGACAACTATATCAAGCTCCTGTCAACATGTACTTCTTGGCATCCACACTAGTGTCTGTGTTTGCTGATTGTATATGGGATGGATTCCCAGGTGGGGCAGTGTCTGAAAAGCCTTTCTTTAGTCTCTGCTCCACACTTTGTCTCTGTATTTGCTCCTGTGAGTATTTTTTTTTTACCCCTTCTATGAAGGACCTAAGGACCCACACTTTAGTCTTCATTCTTCTTGAGCTTCATATGGTCTCTGAATTGTATCTTGGATATTCTGAGCTTTTTAAATCATTTTAAAAGTAGTTCTTAAACACATCTACAGTTACCTATAGACAGGACATCCAGACAGATGATATAAGATAAGAGGATATAATCAGAAGATATAAGAAAGTTAAGATAATTTCCAGTGTCCTATCAGACTGGTATAGATTAAAAGTACCATCAACAACAAAAGCAACAGAAAATTTACAAACTCTTGGAAATTGGACACCTCTACTGAATGAAAAACAGGTCAAGACAGAAATAAAGAAAACAAACTAAAGGTTTTCTAGAATTGAATTAAAATGAATACACATCATGCCCAAACTTATAGGACACAATGAAGGTTGTTTTAAGTGTTATACTCATAGTACTAATTAAACAAACAAACAAACTGGTGAGTGCTCATACTAGTTACTAAGCAGTACACCTAAAAGTTCTAGAACAAAATGAAGAATCACATTTAAAAGAAGTAGATGGCAAGAAATAAAACTCATGGCAGAAATCAACTAAAAAAACAACTGTACAATACAAAAAAGTCAATGAAAGAAAGAGTTGGTTTGAGAAAATCAGTGAGATCGACAACCATTATCTAAGTCAGCTAAAAGTCGAAGAGAAGATCCAAATGAACAAAATCACAAATGAAATGTGTGACGTAATAACCGTCACTGAGGAAATCCAGAGAATCGTTAAGCAGATACTTTAAAAACCTGTACTACACTAAATGAGAAAATCTAAAGGAATGGACAGTTTTCGCAAAACATATCACTGACCAAAGCTAAATCAAGATCACAGAAGCAAAGAGCAAACTCTAAACCCCAGTGAAATAAGATTACTACCTAAAAGTCTCTCAGCACACAAAAAGATCAAGGCCAGATAGTTTTAGCCTAGAACACTATCAGACTTTGAAAGAGAGTTACAATTTTCCTCCAGTTATTCCATAAAATAGGAACAGAGGAAACACTGCCAATTCATTTTATGGGGCCACGGTTACCCTGATAACTAAACTACATAAATACCTAAAGTGAAAGAGAATTGCAGAACAATTTCCCTTATAAAGAGAGATGCAAAAAAATAAAGTCTCAATAAAACACTTGCAAAACAAATCTGAGTTTGGAAGATTTCTATTCACAAGACAAATGATGTAATAATGGTAAAGGCAGCTCAAATCTGGGATTTCCTCATAGTTCTGCATGTGTCCACTGTTGAGGACTGCTACATAGGTATCACAAAGTCTCCATCTGATGATTTGATATTCACCTGGACATAAGAAACTGCTTCCTGGATTTATCACAAAATTGTATCCATATTTGTGCATGCATATCTATGGAGATGGTAGCAGGACTGTGAGGTTTCCTATTCATGGAAAGCATATCTTTGTAATGACATATCTAAAGCTTTATGTAGGAAGACTATCCAACAGAGGAAATTATCAGGCCATTTTCAGTGGGCCATTATCATTTTTGAGAGGTTGAAATGTTTGTCACAGCAAACACAAATACATTGACCAAGGCCACAGAGAAGATGTAGTCAGTATCATTTACAGCAAGTAAAATGGAAGTTCTCTGGCTCTTCCCTGGATCTTACTATGTCTCCTGCTGCAAGACAACATTCTGATGTGTCTGGGACTTCAGAGACACCAGAGTCTCCCTACATGTGCTCACCAGTGTGTCTGCATTGAAGAGCTGAAGTCTAAAACAGCCAATTTAAGATACAATCACTGGCCCAAAGACCATCAAGTCAAAAGTTTAATAATAAACACCATGATTTCACTCCTAAAAGTTGAGAATAAGATCTTTTAAGAAAATCTGATCTAAAACTATTAATTTTTCAATCTGTGGGTTTTAAAAACTTCCTTCTATCTGATGAACATGGAGATTAGAGTTAAATGCCTGGTTATTACTATATCAAGCCTGAGAAATCTGTTGTTTTTATTTAATGCTTGCACATACTAATACATATAACGATGTAAGCAAATCTTCTCAAGACCAAATAGTAAGAGCACTGGTAGAAAAAGCCAAAATGACGTGAGCACCTTCCGTGGATAGTATGTTATTCTCCTGAAGTCAAAGGTCCTTTATTGATATTCCATATTTCACTCCCACTACAAAATCTATTTGCATTTTATTCTAGAATGTTCTAGAATAGCTGAATTCTGGTAATATTTGGCATGTTATATACTAATGTATTCAGAGTGCTAGCCAGCTAAGATCTTCAAAGTGCTCTCTCCAGAAGCAGTCATGGCAGAATACAAAATTCCATTGTTGACTTTTAAACAAGCCTAGATTCTTACATCTTGTCAAAGCCAAAGCAAATGGAAACATCTCTTTAAAGTATTAGCCATATCTGTCTCACACACCTTTACAGTATTAGTACATATCTGTTTCACATACCTGTAAGGTATTAGCACACATCTATTTCACATGTGATCCTGAATGAAACATCATCGTAAACAAATTTTTATAAAATGTTTTTGTGTTAAATTTTTTACTGTATAGTTTTCCAGGTTATAATAAAGAAAATTAAATTATAGTTATGTGGGTCTAGAAGGATATATTGGATACTGAATGTTTAGGTTTGGGGAGGATCAAAGCCACAGGTTATATCTGTGAAAATAATGAGGAAACACACTCTTCAGAGATTCTTAGTGCTTCAAAGAGAAAGTGTAGATGTTACTATTTTGTAGCTCAGAAACCCCAAATAAGGTCTTTGTTTGTTTTTTGTTTCTTGTTTTTTTTTTTTGAGAAAAATTCATGTTATTGAGTAGCCCTCATTCTATACTAAGTAAGTGATGCTAATTTCCTCTCTCTCATATATATATATGTACATATACATATACTTTAACTTACTATTACATTAAATACATTTGTATAAATACAAAATGACAGAAAGGCTGCTTTTTCATTTTAAATGTATTTTGTTGCTTTCAACTGAAGTTGAATGCATGCAAGCAAGTTCTTCTTTCTTCTCTCTCGGATTAACAAGGGTAGGGCTGTGCTATAAAAGTAGTAACAAAACTAACCTTAGCCCAAATTTTAATTTTTTACCTTTAAATAATTCACAAATGTGATTAGCTACTATCTCTGTATCAAAAGTCTTATACTTTTTATTTCTTAAATAAACAACATGAAGAGAGTTAATTTTGATGAAGGGCTGAAATATTAGAAAAGACATGAACTTTTAGAAATTCTACTAATCTTTGAGCATAGACAATACCTGTATTTATTTGTGCAGTTACCTCTTCCTATGATCATTTTTAGTATAGTTGATTTGTTATTAAGACTGATCTTTATATGCTAAATAATTTAATTTAAATGTTTATCAGAAAATCTTGACTAATATTAGATGTCAGTTTTCTAAATAAAAGTTTGTTTTTAGTCCTGTAAAATGTAATAATCTTTGTTTTTAACTAACCATATTAAAGAAGACAATGTTAATTGGAGTACAAATTTCAATTTTAGTGTCTGAAGTTGTTCACATTGAATTAATTTATTGCTTGTTATGCTCTTAAAATACTTAGAACTTCACATTTGTAAAAACTATTCAATTTGAAGATAAGACAACTCTAATTTAGGATATGAAAGGAAATGTTGACCATATTTTGCCAAATGGAAATTGAAATATATGATGTGGCATTTGATATGTAATATTTAATTAAAATGAAAGCATGTTTGGAACTCTAGAAATGTTTATATTTCTTAAACATTTATTTACATATATTCAAGTTAGACAAGCCATTAGCATAAAACTATAGAAAGCATCCCTAAAAGACACATCAGAAAGGACACCCTAATTGTCATCCCATTTTCACTTGATGCTAACTAAAAAGCACTGAATATGTTTTATTTTTATAAACATATAGTTGCTATTTTTCATATGTGATGGGAAAATTATACTTGTTATCTCTGTGAAGTGACTTGAAAAGTTTTCATATAATTCTTTAGATACTTCAAGAGTCTGGAAATTCATTCCCAATGCAGAATTCATAAACAATTATGCATAAATATTGTGACATACTTAAGTAAGCATCAGAACCATTATGTCTGAATACATTAAACATATTGCAACATTTAGACACTGACTTCGTGTTTTTTTGGTGTGAAGAGAGATCATGACCATGACACCCTTATGAGGGAAAATATTTTATTGAGGCTTGTTTAAAGTTCAGAAGTTTAGCCGATTATTGTTATATTGCAGAGCATGGCTGCAGAAAAGGCAACACGTGTTTTTCATTATTTTGTCAAATGAGCAAAAAAGGTTGCTGGGAATTCCACATCCAGATCAGCAGGCAACAGCAAGAGAGATAGGCCCTGGGCCTGACTTGGTATTCTGAAACCTCAATAGCCCACCTCCAATAATACACTTCCTGCAACAAGGCCTCATCTCCTTATCCTGTCTCACTTCCTAAGAGTCTAAGAGGGCAATTTCTATTTAAACCACCACAGACACACATTTTAATAATCCCTTTGTTTGTAAGTTCACTTCCTCGTCCTCCTCCTCCTCCTTCTCCTCCTCCTCCTCCTCCTCCTCCTCCTCCTCCTCCTCCTCCTCCTCATCATCATCATCATCATCATCATCATCATTTTTATCACCTCTACTGTGATGGTAACACATTTCACCCTTTCAATACCCTTCTATCTCTTCTCAAAACCTACTCTTTTAACAGCTCTCATATTAATATTCTCAAAAGAAAAAAATTACAAGCACTTCTAAAATCTGATAGAATCCATTTGCTTAGATCCATAAAATATAGAACCTGCAGCTAGGAGTGCCTAAGACATAGACAGTGAAATCTGTTGTTATTAATAAAAATGTAGATTAATAGCAAATTTTGAAAACTCTTACATTTTGCTTCCTCTCCCTGAAAGGGCAGATGAGGCCTGAGGAAAATAAGCATCTCTTGGACCAACTTCAGTGAAAGGATAAAAACAGAGGCATGAGGCAGTGGTGGGGGAGTTTTAGAAATTCTTCTGCTGAAGACACTGTGGTAGTTTAAATGATAATGGCTGCACAGACACACAGGAAGACTTTGGTAATATTTTAACACATTTGATAATATTTATTTTGATAAAGGGTTGTACATTTAATTGGAAAGGAAACAGAGACTAATTGCACATAGAAAATTTCTACTTCAGATTCTGGGGAGATTGTTCAGTGGTTAAGGTGCCTGCTGCATAGCATACGGATGTGAGTTTCAAGCACCTATGTAAAGTGTGGTATGTCAGTGCTGCCTGTAATCCTAGGTATCTGTGTGGGGGAACCAGAGAGCCAATTGCACACACCTGGAGATCTCTAGTCACAATTTTAACTAACCTATTCTAGATTTAGTGAGAGATCTGTCTCACAAAATACAATGGAGATGTGACTGAGGAAGGCACCTGATGTCAGTCCCTGGGCTCCACTTGCATCTACACATCAGTAGTGGAGTATAGCTGCACACATTCAGAAAGCACAGTCATTTCTCACATACAAATACCATGCCGAATTCCTAGTCTATAATAGTCTAGCATAGTGCTATCTATCTACAGCTGTCTTTTTTTTTTTTTTCCTGGAGAAACCCATTCTTTGTTACAGCTGCAGCTATAAACCTGCCCTCTCTGTAGTTCTTTCATCCATTTATTTTGCCTGGCCTCTGCTGTGAGCGTCACACTTGCTTTGCTCATATCTGGTCTTTCCTACAATATATTTCATTTTCTGAGAAAACCTACACATTCTCTACTGATTCTTTCTTGGTGTAAGTTCTAACACTTAATGCAGAGAATCACGGTCTTCCCTTTCCTTTCTCTGAGGAGTCACTAGGGAAGTCCTATTGTACAAATGCATGTCTGCCACTCATTTTGAGTTTTTTTGGTTTTGGTTTTTTTTTTTTTTGTTGTTGTTGGTTTTTTTTTTTGGTATTTTTCAGACAGATTTTCTCTGTGTAGCCCTGGCTGTCCTGGAACTCACTCTGTAGACCAGGCTGGCCTCAAACTCAGAAATCCGCCTGCCTCTGCCTCCCAAGCGCTGGGATTAAAGGCATGTGCCACCACCGCCTGACTCATTTTGAGTTCTTTTTTTTTTTTTTTTTAACCTTTTTTTTTAATTTTCTTTATTTACATGTCATATTATTTCTCCTTTCCCAGTTTCCCTTCCAAAAACCAAACAAACAAACAGACAAAAACAACAAGAACAAACCTCTGTTACCTCCCCCCTCCCCATGCTTGCCACCTCACCCTCTCCCACTTAATTGGCCCTGGCATTCCCCTACACTGGGGCACAGAATCTTCACAGGGCCAAGGACCTCTCCTCCCATTGATGATCGACTTTCCAATCCTCTACTATACACATGCTGCCAGAACATTCAGTCCCACCATGTATAGTCTCTGATTGGTGGTTGAGTCCCTGGGATTTAGTACGATAACTTCTGTTTGCTGAGAGAGGGTAAACAGCCACGATTGCAGATACAGAGTCTTGGATAAGAACTCAAAATGAATCTGTAGATTGCCTTCGGTAAGATTCACCATTTACCATTTACCATTAGTTCAATAGCAGTGCATGGGACTCCCAACAGTTTCATCTTTGAAACTTCACAGAATATAGTCCTTCTACTTTTCATTTCCATGAACTCTTCTCAGCCTACAATTTTAAACTGGGCTTGTGCCCATCAGATAACTTCCTGAATTCTAAGAAAGCACTGGCTTCTCTTTTGTCCTATATTCCCTGTGACCTTCTATTTAAAGCTACTGGGAAAATGGTCTCTGCAATTTATTGTCTTCCCCAATTTCTGTGTGAGAATCCAGAGCTGACTACTGCCTTTGACTCTATTGTGAATAAAGCCTTATAGAGTTTCTTGGCAAGTAATCACCAGGAATGACTAGGTGTTGTTAATTCAAATGTGATAAGATAATATTTTTATTTTCAATAAAGATAATATTTTTATTTTCAATTTCCTTCACAATGCATTATTTTATAATTGGTAATTCCTCTCAGTATTTTATTACTGTTATTCTTATTCCTATTTTCAGAACAAGTTATTTGCTTATGAATCTACAACTAAGGTTATTTATGAACAGATTAATAAATCAGTATTAAAATGTATCACATCTTAAAATATTTCCCATCAGCAGTACTCAATTTTAAAATCTAATATTAACATTTCATATAGAACTATTTAGAATTCATTTTAGCTAGTTTGTTTTTACTACCAAAATCAAATTGTGTCATGTTAATTCTGAAAACATAATTAATTTTAACTAATTAGAGGACAAAATTCATACTCACAATTTGCTTTAGTACTGTGAGTTTGGTTTACTACCAAGTATAGAAGTTAACTTCTGCCTTTCAAAGTGCACATGATTAAGCAGATAATAAAAAAAAATGAGCATTCCACTTGCAGAAACACACACATATACACATGCACACACACACACACATGAGATTTCTTTCTTTCATGTACAGTTTGTATATTTGCCTACTGTTGGGCAAAGCAATCAATAATGATGAAAAATATCATAAGTGGCTCACTCTGAAGAGGCTTATTAAATGAACATTAAATGAGAATTCTATGAATTCCCTCTTGAAATGCCACACAGTCATTGATGAATGGGAATCCACAAACTCAGGTCATACCAGGCTAGCTTTAGACAGTAGAATGTTTCTGCCCATGATTAAATACGTAAATCTTTGCTGTCAAGAACAGTTATTGTTTACACTTGCACCTCTATTAAAGGAAACTGTGTACAAATATGCTATATACTCACTTTAAGACTTCTCCATTGTGAGCATGGGCCTGGGCTTTTATTTAGAAAAGACCAGTAAAAGCAGTGACAAACTTGGGATATGCACAAGAGTCATTCTTTGGTTGAATACACAAATCACCAATATTTCAATATAATCTTTATACATTATGTTTATAAAATAATTTAATAATCTTCAATTGCAGTATACATGTACAATTTTTTTCTTCTATTTTGTTTTTGTTTTTGAGACAGGGTTTCTCTGTGTAGCCCTGGCTGTTTTGGAACTCACTCTGGAGACCAGGCTGGCCTCAAACACAGAAATCTACCTGCCTCTGCCTCCCAAGTGCTGGGATTAATGGTGTGCATTACTACTGCCCAGCTTATGTACAATTTTTTATGTACTGATTTTTCTATATGAAGATATCAATCTACCATCTATCACTTACATATATACTTATTTTTTCTGTCTACCTCTTTGGTTTTAGAAGAATTTTGTTGTGTTACACCTTCTCAGTGCTCTAGCTACATGATGTATTATTATTATTATCATCTCTCTGTCTCTCATATATATATATACATATATATATATGAATATATATATCAGAATTACATGTATATCTGTGTCTAAGCAACTTGTAAATATTTTCAAAACTAGATATGGTTGTTTTTGTCTGTTGAGTCTAATTATTTTGAGACTTTTTATTTTAGGCTTTTAAAATTTATTTTTAGAATTATAAAAATTGCTTTCCAAAATATCAACCTGTGTTAAATTAAACTTTTTTGAAATGTTGATAATCACTAATCTATTTAAGCATATTTATAAATGAGAAATTAAGATAATGTTTCCATTTGTTAGTTGAACTGTTTAATCTGAGTTATGACAACCCTGTGACTATCACCTGAATTCATAATATATAGGTTTTTCATTTCCTGAATATTGTTCAATGTATAGTACTAATCCATCTTAAGTAACCCTAGAAAGATAGCTTCCTGGCTGGTTTCAGTTCTACTATCAATAAGAGGTCCAATATTTCTCAGTTAGTTTGAACAATGCTTTTGTCTCTTCTTTCTTCTCACATTTATAGAGTAATGCAGACATGTAGATACTCTACTACAGTATTTATTTATCACTGGTTTGCCAGAAATGTCAATCATGTAAGAAGGCTCATATTAAGAGAACAAAAGTATATATTGTCAGGGCAATATTAAGCAAAGAAATCTCTCACAGCCAGAATGTTCTTAGTGTAAACCATATCCATGACTGTTTCTAGCAATTGGGTTTCTACTATGTCTTGCTAAAATCATTTGTGTTTGAAAGATTTGTAGTGTTGATTTAAAAGTCCCAACTATTTCTCAGGTTTGCTTCTCTTACATTAGCATTTCAAAGGTGCCTAGCCTAGAAATTCAAGATGAAAAGAGTGGTTAAAGAACACTATGTTGCTCTTTTGTCATTTCTTTAGGCAACTTTTTTCTTTGAAACAACAAGGTCTTATTTCTAAACTTCCAGTGACCACCTCATATATTCTTAGAACTGTGTAGTACCTCTCATTTCTACTTTATCTCTTCTGTCTCCAGCGTCACTGTGTGACTCTGACATGAAGCCTGTCTTAAGGTCTCAAAAATCCTAACCCCTCCCTATGAAGACATACTTTTACTCCACTCTTGTGTTTGCTCATGGTTTTGTTCCCCCTGAGACTAAGACCAGCAAAATTCCTTACACATGAATGCTGACTTAAGTCACTTTCTGGCAAATTGCATCTTCCTCCTAGGATGCGCACACTGACAAAGATGATGGGTGCTTATAGACATGATCACTTCAGCCTAAATAAGTAGTGTTCTGCAAAAGCAGGATTTCTTTCTTTGTGTAATATTGTTGCAGTGAACTCAAAACTCTTTTGGTTACTAATAGCTACTCTTGTGATAAATCTACTTCTGCTTTCAATTCTCTCTCTCTCTCTCTCTCTCTCTCTCTCTGTCTCTCTCTCTCTGTCTGTCTGTCTCTCTCTCTCTCTCTGTCTCTCTCTCTCTGTGAGTGTAGCTTATGTCCATGTCATGTAATATGATATGTATGCATCATATACATATTCTATGTAGGTTTCGATGTGCAAGTCAATTTGGTTTGACTTTGTTTCCCTCATTATTTCTGTCTTCCTAGGAATCCTGAATGAGCTTTCTAAGCACTGGGCTAGAATAAATACAGGCAATCTGGCTAATAACCATGAAAATCAATGGTTAGAGAAGTTGAGACCATTTGTTACCACCATATAGAGAGACCCAGAAAGATTCAAGACATTCGATCTTTTAGAGTTTTCACAGATTAAAAGTAAAATAAAATTGTTGCAAGAGAAAGAAAGAGTCATGAAATATCATTTGCCAGCGTACTGTGTGTGAGTTTAAATGTACTTCTCACTCTGTAGTGCATATGAAGATGCTCATAAACTTTGCTATTGCTGTTTGTTTTCCTTGTCAATCATTTCCCATCCATAGCTCATGTTTTTGATTTCTCATTACAGTTCTTACAAAATAGTTCAAAGCCATCAAATTGTTTGCCCTTAATCAATTAAAACATTAATATATGTCAAAAAGATCATATGTGTTAGTTAAAGTTATCTAGAGTAACAGAATTTACAGAAAGAATCTTTCTTTATGTATAGAAAGGGGGATTATTATAATTACTTACAGGCTATGATCTTGAAAATCTAAATATGGATAGCTATGAATAGATAAAACAAGAATTCACTAGTAGCTCAGGGCATGAGGCTATATGTCTCAGCTGACCCTCAGTATACATTGGAATCCCAAAGAAGTAGGCTCTAATGCCATAGAAGGAATAGACATGCTAACAAAGTGAGGACTACCAGTCAAATAGCAAAAGCTTCTTCCTTCCATTTCTTTATATAGGTTTCTAGCAGAAAATGAGCTTAAAAGCTTAAAAGATCTGGATTAAAGGTATATCATCCCCCCATCGCAATCCAGATAAAAAGGTGTGCCTTCTTACCTCAAAGATCCAGATTAGAAGCAGATTTTCCTACTTCAAATTAGGCCAAATTTCTTTCACAAGTGTGCCCTCCATTTTTGGATTTAGTTTTTTCCTAATGGAGTCAAGCTGGAAACAGACTTGCCTTCACATCATACTTATGTCAACTTTGGAAATTTACTCCTTTTATGTCAATTAATTTCCATCATCTTAGGACACTATGCCTTTTTGGTGTTCTGTCAAGTCCCAATATTGAGAGTCTTCATTACACTATACTGCTCTGAGATGTAACATTAGAAGTGCCTCTAAATCATGAAATGTTCTGAATCAATGGAAACTGCTTCTCTTAGATAAGGAAATAAAACATCTGGTTTTGTATGCAGTGAATAGTAGGTTGAATCAATTCCACTATTCTTCAATTAAACTCTTTTGTGCACCATTTTAACACTCACTGGGTCAGTAATTCCTGTGTTAATAGCTAAGGATAATACCTTAAAAGCTATTGAGTGGATTTAAACAATCATGTCTGAAGGAAGGATCCATGTGTTTGCATAGCATTAGCTGAAATGTATTAATGAATTTTATGATTTATTAAGCAATAAAGATGAAAATTGAAAATTCTCTTAGGCACAAAATGTTCAGGATTGACACGAAGCTTGTGGGCAAATTGCAGGTTTAAACTAAACTTAAGATTTCGTTTTACTCTATAAATTCAAAATCAGAAATAAGAATAAATAAGCTTATTTTCTTTTAATGGTCTTGATAGTGGTAGTTTAGAATGGTAGTATTTAAGATAGGATATTATCAGCAGAGCACAAAAATGTCCACAGTGAAAAATTACTGCACCATTAAACACGTGATCACAAGTTAAATGTAAATTTCAATGAATAACAAATAATATTTAGTATGGTGTATACTACATTAAAATTTTTGATATAAAATTTCCTACTACCTACATACTCATTAGCCATTTCACGACTTTGTATCCACTACTGTTGCTTCCTCACAAGCCTACTGTTCAATAGATACTCATCTTATTTAATGAAGGCCCCAATACACAAGAGTATTGGTTCTGGTACCTTCTATTTATATTATGCTCCATTATCTAAATAATATCTAAGGAAGATAACCACAGCATTGATTCATGAACCTAAATAACCTTAGTTCTCCTAATCTTTTCTATTCTTTCCTCTTTTCCTCTCTCCATTACCTTTCCCCAACCCTTCATCTTTCTATGTTTCTCATTTCTCCCTTATTCCCTCTCTTCCCGTTCCTCCATGAATATTTACTTATCATTGTCTCTGTCATTATTTCTTGTTTAACTCTGATCTGCCTATGACTCATTGGGTTGCTTTCAGTTTTGTTCTCACTAGTCTCAATGACTTTGTGGTGTGGTCATATATTTGCTGTTTTGTTGCTTAAATGTTTATGGCTTGGTTATGGTTTACTTGGTATTAAGAAAGATGGCCATTAATATATTTTTGTTTCAAAAATACAGATTTTCCTCAAGTATCAGAGTAGGCCATGCTTATGGAGAAAAGGGCATGTTTTAACATCATTTTTGCTCTAGGTATTAGTAGACTTGACTAGACAATAACTATTCAAGCTGACTTCTTTTATAGCTAAACTAGAAAGTAGAAAATAGAATATAGAAGTGTGATTTACAAATATTATTCAGTTTGTGACACAATAATATTATGATGTGTGTAATTATAATGAAATTATTTAAGCCAAAAATTTTTCAAAAACCTAACTTCCCAAATGCCTGACTCTATCAATCTTGAACATAGGACAAAGAATACGACACAAAGCTTATGTCATAGTAAACTGTTGAATGTATTGGAGAATTTATTAAATACTTTCTCCAACTTTTGATAACACAGCAAATAGTAGAATATTGTTGTTGACCTTAAGGCAGATGGAGCTTATGGCTTCTGGTCAAATTCACAAGGAAGTATCATGCTGCACAAACTTGTCAGAGCCAGGTTGCGCAGTTGAAACTTCATAATAATGTCATAATAATAATAATTGGCTGTTTATGCCATCATTCCCTAGTATGTTTGTGATCTTTATGTGGTGCTGACCAACTCTGTTACAATTGGATGGGATATGTAGGTGGTAATGCTAGAGAATTTCAAAAGCTGCTTCTCATTCAATCATTCCGCATCAACTGCTGTGTGTGGAACATGGTAAATGTGATTGATCAGCAGGGTACACTGTTATTTGAGTTTGTTAGAATGAGTCAGAGACTTTTTCATATGGAAATAACATATATACTACATCAGAACAGTCTTTATCTAATAACAAAAGTAAAGTAGTGTTATGATTTAGAAACATAGGTTTATATCCCTTCCCAGACACGGCAACAAAAACTAATTTGAACAAAAGAAATGATGGCAAACATCTATCTTCAAATACTCTGCAAATACATAGCAAATATCTACTTGCTTTTAGAATTTAATAATGGTTTCTTGATAATCCATCCAGAAAAAGAAAATCACCTTAGAAGCTCTAACATGGAGACTATGATGAGCATGCTTCCATGTGAATATGAAATAATTATTATTGGTTTGAGACAAGAGCATCTGTAGCCACAGGGAACACTTCTGGATGTCTATACTAATGTAGAAACAGTTAGACACTGTAATTCATATTAGCTACATGTTCAAGACAATCATAAGCTTTAAGAGAGAGAGAAAAAAAGATCCAGGAGCAGAATGAAGTTACTCAGAACTAAGAGCTACACTGACAAATCATGTGTTAAATCTGTAATTAAATTCAATCCATGAAGCATAGTTACAGTCCTTATAAATGCTCTGGATTGTGTTCTTATATTTTTGGTTGTGAGCCTAGCCTTTAACGGCTGAGCCATCTCTCCAGCCCGATTGTGTTCTTAATAAAGGAAGGAGTACATAGTGAGCCTCTCCACAGTTGAGAACAAAGAAATGCCTGCAAGTCTACTAGGCATCTCTCTGTCTTATACTCATTAAAAGGGTTGTAACGTTTCATCAGGTATTAGCATAACATTTTCATTGAATCTTTCTCGGTGATTATATTAGTATTTTCAACACATGGTTTCTTATATTCAAAACGGATAAAGGGTCTTAAGAGTCTAGTAAATTAAATTATCTAGTAAATGGAAGAATACTAAAAGTGACCTTCAAGCATTTAAAAAACAGTCATACATGACTTAGACCTTAGCTATCAGGCAATCTGTCCAAACTTGTTGGGAAGTAATGCAGTGATAACTGTTCAGTGAATACTGGCTGCACTCTGGCAGCATCTTGTCCTGTTACTGTAACATGCATAGAAGGTAATTGCATGTTTAAAAAACAGGTACGTGGATTTAAGAAGAATACCTAGCCTAGCCAAGTTCTCGGAAAGTGTCACAAAATTTCTCCACCTCTGTGTTTATACAAACTCATGAAAATTAAATCTGTTTACCACAATTTCCTGTTTTATATTATTACAATTGTTCCTACTTCAATGGCTTATTCAAAGGTGAAAGCAATTAACAAACAAAATCACTTACAGGAGTGCTTTATAATATTAAGTGGGTGGTATGGAAATATACGAGTACTTGCTTTTTTTTTTGACAGCATAAGAAAACCAGACACTGCCTAAAGCATGCCAAGTTTGCAACACTTTACTCTTCTTTTATATTGATATATTCACAGACTCTCAAATACTGACTATATTTTTACAGGCAATACTTCTTTTCTATTAACTTAATCAGAAACAGTGAACTACTATGAGACTGTTTCCCCTACAAATGTCAGGGAAGCAACACTCCTGTAGTCTTATCAACATGGCTACCTAAGCAAAACTAGACCAAGGAAGACACCACAGACACACTAACATGCAAGGTGTAAATCACATGGATCCAGCCCTAGACAAAGTATTATAGGCAACTAAGGAATGTGGAGAGCAGGAGACAGTCTTCCCCATGAAAGAGCCCAGCCACTGGTTATCCACTATAAGGTCATTAGCCCTGAATATATACAAATACAAGTAATGTTATCCAGACTCAGCATGATATATTTATAACTTTATATATTTAGGAATATGTCTCTGTGTATATGTTTCATGTGTGTGTGTGTGTGTGTGTGTGTGTGTCTGTGTCTGTCTGTGTGTCTCTATTCTTGTGTGTTGGAGTGTTTCTCTAGGTGTGTAAGAACAGTAAAAGAAAACCAATCAGAATTTGAGAACAAGATAGAGGTTACATGGAAAAGACTGGAGGTATGAAAGAGAAAAGTAGCAATGTTCTAATAATATTGTAATTTAAAATAATAATAATAATAATAATAATAATAATAATAATAATATCTGGATCATTAAGTGGTATAATTCTTATTGTGTAAGAAATATCAACATGAAATATATTATCTTGATTGTGCTCAGCAAGTCACTGAAAGGATATAACAGTGTTGAGAATTGTGTTAAAAAAGTGAAAGAAAACTCAGAAAATCACATCTTACATGCTCCAAGGAAAGCCAAACGAATAAGTTAATTGTGGTATCAGCAGAATCACACTGAACGATGGAGATGCTCCTGTTCTCTATGTGATAGGAGAGCAGCAGCCACATGTGTTATTATGTCTGAGAGATGTTTTATAAGTCACACTCATTACCCTGATCTAAATTTTGGGAATCTCTCCTGAACATTGCTAACAGAGCTGGAAACAGGCGGCAATGCAGCCAAACCATGTTGAATACATGAGACTGTGGAGGGAGAAGCAGTGAGGAAGCTGTTAATCCCCTTTTTATAAATTTGGGGAAAATGTGACTGAAAAGCTCAGGAAAGCCATCATGAGAAGTGTATGTAGAGATCTCAAAATGGCTGATTGTCTTTGGGCCATATCAGTATAATTAAAAAAGAAATCAAGTCCTTGCTTCTTTGAAAAACAAAAACAAAATCAAAAGTGGGGGTGGGGTGGGGTAGATAGGCTTAGGAACAAATTAACCTTTCCAATGTATAGTTTCTTTAGTTATAAAGGTACTAGCTTGATGAAAAACCACCATTAAATTCTGAAGTCCCCTTCGTTGTCACACACAATTCTGTTAGACATGATTTCTTGTTATATGTTGAGCATAGCTGTTTACAATAGGTATCTACTGTCTCCAAGGCCCAGTGTTCTCTCTGCAGAAAGTCTATGTTCAGGCTCTTAATGAGCCAGCATCTCATAAATATTTGCTTTTACCTTTAGGGAACTCAGAAGTGTAAATGTATCTCTACTGAGAAAGGCCATTTCTTTTAAGAAAGAAGTTGTTGCTCCCTTTTGCTGTGGCTGCCACAATAATTCCCTAGTTCACAATGTATCAAATAAGTCAGACTGTGGAAAGGACTCTTGCCTGTATAAACTAGATTGTGTTACAGGGGTGTAACTAATTTTCCCCTTTATAATCTTCAGTTTTGCTAGTCTTTTAGATTGTCTTTGAATAAATTCCTTCCTGCTTCTTGCCTTCAATACTCTATGTGTGATACCTACTGCATTCCTCACTTCCTCACAGTACTTAATATACTGGGTCTGCCAAGGTACCAAGAAAAACAATATATTTTCTCTTAATAAGTACATTTTCAAGGTATTTGTTTCCTCTCTTTTGATGTACGACAAAGATTTCCTAGTCTGATAAAAGAGCATTTGAATTTTAGAAATAGAGCTTGAAAAAAAATCACTAATCTCAAATCTCTTAATATAAAAATGATCTAAGTTACACTGGCTCTACTAAGTTTTTTCTTTTTTTCTTTTATTTCTCTGTCTCGTATTTAAAGGGTTAGAAATATAAGGATGTTTGAGCCATGTCTCCTTGGGGTAATCTTGCTGAAACTTCCTTTATGTGATGTGATTTGATTTCTTTTTTATATTTTTTAATATATTTTATTTATTTATTATGAGATATTTTCTTTATTTGCATGTCATATGATATCTCCTTTCTCAGTTTCCCTTCTGATGAATAAGAAAAAAATAAAATAAAATGAAAAAACAAAAACAAAAACAAAACAATGTTCCCTCCCCCTCACCAACCCACTCTCTCCCACTTCCTGGCCCTGGCATTCCCCTACACTGGGGCACAGAAACTTCACAGGGCCAAGGGCCTCTCCTCCCACTGATGACCGACTAGGCCATCCTCAGCTACATATACAGCTGGAGCCATTAATCCCACTATGTGTACCCTTTGGTTGGTGGTTTAGTCCCTGGAAGCTCTGAGGGTACTAGTTAGTTCATATTGTTGTTCATCCTAAGGGGCTACAAGCTTTCAGCTCCTTAGGTCCTTTCTTTAACTCCTTCATTGGGGACCCTGTGCTCAATCCAATGGATGCCTGTGAGCCTCTACTTCTATATTAGTTGGGTACTCCTCTCAGGAGACAGCTATATCAGGCTCTTGTCAGCCAGCACCTGCTGGCATCCACAGTAGTGTCTGGATTTGATGATTGAATATGGGAAGAATTCCTTGAGTATCAATCTTTCTTTGGAGTCATATAAATTCTGTAGGGATTTAAAATACTTTAGATTGTTTATTTCATTATCTAAACAATATTACATAATGAAATAGATATATTTTTCTATAATATATGGTATCAAATAATGAAATAAATCAATAGAACACAAAATTTGGTACAGTAAAATGTCTTTTTGATAAATGAATTTTAGTGTCATATTGATATTTTCCTAATACTACTTATTCCTGACAGACATTGCATACTAAGTTAGCACTGGTTGTTTCTTAAACAAAAATATTTTAGAGTTGAAGCTATTCTGCCATCTCCAACAGTTCTGACATGGTATACCTGGATTTAAACCTTGTACTTGGGAAGAACACTTGATAAAAAAATATATATCTATGTGTGGGAAAAAGGAAAATGTGTACTGCTTTAGGTGCTTCCAATTGTGTGTGTGTGTGTGTGTGTGTGTGTGAGAGAGAGAGAGAGAGAGAGAGAGAGAGAGAGAGAGAGAGAGAGAGAGAGAGAGAGAGAGAGAGAGAGAAAGAGAGAGAGAGAGCTTATGTGCATGAAGTGATTTCAAGTACCCTCAGGATCAGACGGACTGGTATTCCCTGGAAAGGGAATTGCAGACAGTTGTGAGATAACTTTGTAAGTGTTGGTAGAGTGAGGTTCTCTGCAAGAACCTTCAGTGCTTGTAGTCATTGAGCCATCCTTTCAGTTCGTGGTGGTTTGAATGTTTGCTTCATAATTGGTTAAATGGTTTGGGCAGGATTAAGAGGTATGGCCTTGTTGGAGGAGGTGTGTCACTGAGGTTGGGCTTTGAAGTTTTAAAAGCCTATGCCATTCCTTTACCTTTCTCTCTGCCTTATGGTTGTTGTAGCAGGATGCAAGCTCTCGGCTATTGCTCTAGCACCAAGTCTGTCTTCGCATGGTGCTAGAGCTCCCTGCCAGGATGGTTATGGGCTCACCCACTGTAGCTCTAAGCAACCCATAAATTCTTCTATGTAGTCACAGTGTCCCTTCACAGCAATAGAAGAGCAACTAAAACACAGCTCCTTTTTTCTTTCATTTAAAATTATGATTTCATTAGTCAGCATTTACTTATGTGGATTACATGTCATATGCGTTAATATTTCTCTGGGAATAAATATTTTATATTTTAATGCACATTTTCATGTTTGGCAATAACTGTGATTACTCTAACAACACGACAATTATTAGCTACCCTGTAATGTACATTGAGATGGTCCCTGAAGACAAATCTACAAAGTAATGCATAAAAATACAAAGAATTAGATCTCTCAGAAATAATAGTGGCTTGCCTTAATCTAAGTCAGGGTCCTGAGAGGACACATGAAAACTAGGGTTTTAATGAAGAGGTTAAGAGAAATGGGACAACAGGTGAAGTGCAAAGCCTGTGTCTGTCCTCTATGGGCATGCTTGGGTCGGTGAGCATGTTATCATAGCTCCTGAAAGTAATATTGGTCAGGGTTAGTAGGCGAGAAACAAGGATGGGGGTGGAAAGATGTGCACCAGCTCTTGTTCTCTTGCATTTCTGTCTTCAGGTCATTCCTCTTTTGGCAAAAGAACCAGTGGACTGAATGTTCATCAACATGGATAACTTTACAGAACCCTGATGATTATAGGAGGGAACCCCCAAACCTCTTTTTGTTTTATACCTTGATTTTGGTCTGCAACACAGGGTGGCACCACCTGCCACTTCTCTTCTGTGTCTTTGTGTGTGGAAAGCAGCAAGCTGAGCATGCTGTAGCAAGCCTTGAGAACAGTCTAATTGCTTACTTACCGGGAACTCGGAAGTGTTCTTGGAGCTCTCCATTGTTTGGGCAAAAGTTCAATTATTCCTGCTGCAGCAGAACCACAGGCAAAACTTTCTCATAACTCAAAAATGTTGTTAAGAGCCCGTTGTTTGCTCTGAATATAAGGAGACAAATGATTGTCCAACTCGAGCTGCACGGGGACGATTTGCTCTTTCTGCATTGACTTCTAAGGCCCTGAGGCTCTTGTATAAATACCAAGAAGGCACAGAGAGCTTAGTTGTCTCACCACTAAAGAAGAAGCACCCTTTTGAATGCTTTTAAATACTGGATGGCAGTTTAACTGTGATAAATACCAGCACTATTTTACAATTCTCAGTCGTAATCCTGGGAATACTTTTATTACATCAAGCCTTCTAGGACCTCCACTTCGTCCCTGCAGAGTTTGTGAGGCAGGAGCCCACTCAGATTTACTGTTTGGCTGTGCCAGTGAGATGATATCTGACATTCAAGATGTCAGGAACATCCCAATTGTCTTCTTAGCCTTAAGTCCTCTGACTTTTCAATAGACACCCTCAATTTCAGACAAACTATGGTGTGTTAGGTATTTTTTTTTGCCCCAAATGCCATAGATTTATTTCACTTAACAAGTTAGTTATGAAATGTATTTTGCTGAAACTACTATTATATGTATATTCTCTGAAAATCTTAGTATCCCTATGAATCTTCTCTACTTCTTGCAACATTCCATTTAAGGAATGAAACATAAAATCAGGAATGGAAATAAAGCTAAAGTACAGATTCTGTATTGTGTGTGTTTTAAAAACACTGTAAATTTCATCACATTCTAGAATTAAGCCCTATAGCACCAATTGTTAACATTCTAGAACCTTAACCAAAGCTCATATTACAAATACATAAAGGGTGGTAGTTACTGGCAGACTATAAAAACTAGCTGTGTGGCTAGGTATGAAGCTCAGTGGGAAACTGCCTGTTTAGTTGTAGTCACAGGCTCAGTCTCCATCAGTGAGCAAATATAAATGTATAAAAAAGAAATGTTGTTTACAATGCTTTGTGTTTGCAGTCTCTCTTCGTGATAGGAAATAAAAGTGTCCTACTCAATTAATTGGAGGAAACAAATTTCCATGCAGTAATTTAAACCCTTAATTATCCTGAGTTCATACTGAACATTAGAGAAGAGAAACCATCATGACATACGTTCAGGCTTATAACCAGCCAAACACAGATATTTGGATATGTGCATAAGCACATGTACAAAAAACTTGTTAATCATAATCTTTTAAAATGTCTTTCAAATATATATATAAAATAAAGAATACTAACAGAAGTGTAAGACTACAACAGTGAGCCCTGAGGAAAAAACTTGAAGAAAAAAAGAGATAAAATAAAGACTCCTTTTAGTATATAGCAATATACCATGATATCCTCATCACAGTCAGGGTGTAAGCTAAAAGCACTTCTAAGCACTCTAAACCATAAGGCAAAGCTTTATTTAGGCACATGGCACTCTACCCAAAAGCACCAGAGGCACACACAAGCTGAGAGAAGAAGAATCATTTCAGAGAAATATATTTATTTGTGGAACTAGATCCAGAAATAAGCTGGCCACCTTTGGCCTCATTTAGAAGATAAAAAAAATGATTTATCTTAATGTCATAGATGATATTCTTAGAGTAAATGCACAATGCAGCTGGCTACTTCCTTCTATCAAAGTGAAGGTACTATGATATAGCCTAGCCCTGCAAACCTACTCTACAGGAGCTCATTATCATTGAAATATGTGTCTTTCTCAGGGTGGCTTAATCAAAAGAAAATTTAAAACATCTGAGAAACAAAAGGAACAATTTCCCACAGATAATCCACCATAAATTTTGTTACTCTAAACTGAGCATCTGGTGAGTCCTTTTCGTTGGTAATATAAGGGAAAAGATTATTTTTCTGATTTAAGACATTTTAATGGTCAGTCAAGCAGGGACTATGATTGACAGGTTCTGACAGATGCCTGCATTAAATTGCACTGCATCTTAAAATCAAGTGTGGAGGTTATCAAAATCCAGGGAAGGAACATACATATTCTGTAAACATCGGGAAAAATTCATTTTAAGCTTTCAATTTAATTCGATGTTGTGAAGGTTGGGAGCATGAGGGATCTTCAGGGAAAATTCTTTTATACTTTCATATTTCAGACTTTAAATATTTTGCAGTACATTGCATTGCTTTATTTTTAACAAGGGAAGTTCTAAGAAATCCATATCACAACAAAGTAGTAAGTCATTTGAACTCTTCAACTATCTTGCTTCAAAACTGACTGACATTCTTATACTGTCTTTCATGTAGAGCAGTGGCTCACAAATATGTTCAGAACTCACTTGTAGAATGCCATAGCACAGGTATTCTACAGAAAAACATCTTAAAAGTGCACCTGGGTATTGTTTACTGGTAACATAGAGTACACAAGATCTTAATGGGTCTTCCAGGACCCGAGGAATAACGTTAGGTTTTATTTTACCTACAGGAGCTGAATAGCAGCCCTTGTGAAGGGGATCCAGTGTGTGTGTGTGTGTGTGTGTGTGTGTACAGAAGCTTATTGATGCTTTAGTAACACAAATATATTCAGTGGCCTACTAAAATCCTGAAAGCTGTGCAATACTTTCTGGAAAAGTTGAACTGCTTAAAATCCCAAAAATTTTGGCAAGAAAAACTGTTCTGGCTAAGATTATTTGATATGCATCAATACTCTGTGGTTTTCTTATAAAATATATAATAGATAAGGTACCTGTTCATGAATTAATATTTTTATTTAAATATATATGTTACAAAATATATTCTTTTCCTGGATATTCCACACAGTATCCTAAAGATATAGAAATAGAAAATTTATGAATTCAAACCAGAATTCCAAATTTCTACAACCTGATTGAATTTAAGCTTCCTCAAATTAGAATGTTTTAGCAGAACAAATGGAAGTACACACTTAGAGAGAAAGTACACAGACTTATATCTTGCCACCCCAGCTGCAATGTATATCCCTCTCATTATGTTTTCAAAGCATGAAAGATGAATTCAAAAGTCAGGCACAGCATAAACCACCAATGTAGACATACATAAATACCCAAAACAGGCATTTCCCCTTTCAATTTTGCAGGATAAAACAATTACCAGAGAACTACAAAAAAAAAAAAAAAAAGAAGTTAGAATATGAATACCAAAACTAAAGCAATACAGAGAGAGAGTGTGTGTGTGTGTGTGTGAGAGAGAGAGAGAGAGAGAGAGAGAGAGGGAGGGAGACAGAGACAGAGAGAGAGAGAGAGAGAAAGAGAGAGAGAGAGAGAGAGAGAGAGAGAGAGAGAGAGAGAGAAAGAGAGAGAGCTAAATTTGGAAGATAAACTGTTGCAATTAAGGAGCAGAGCCAATCAAGTAGTAGCACCTGGAACCTTCTCCTCAATATTTGATAAAACTAATGTAACTCAGATTTAATAATTATTGAATATCTATACTTATTACAAAAGAAGACATATAGTTTGAAATGTAATTTGTAAAATAATTATACAACATCTCTGAATAGTAATATTAAGAAAATATGTTTCTTAAGTACATGTTGGCAACTTTTATATTTATATTAATTTTGTAATTAAAAAAACAATTAGGTATTCTTCAGTATTTCAGTGCTTTGGAAACTTGAACACACTATAGGAAACATAATGTCCTTTGAAAAGCACTCTGTCTACAGCCCATTCTTCCCAATCCAAGCCCAGAGGGACAGCAGCTTTCCTCCACTTAACAAGGGAATTCAAAGTCTGGCTGTCCAGGAGTGGCACAGAATATCCTTGTGAAATATCTCAGCTTATTGCTGCTGTAATGAATCTCTATTTCATTTACAATAAAAGAACACAGTCACTAATGACACATAGCTTCCCAATGCTCTTGAAAACAACAAAACAGAAGAAAAGCATGCTTTAAATGAAATCTTCTGACATTCACTGATGCTCTGTGGCTGTGTCTACAAACATACAATTGGCAGGACAAAAAACCCTAAATCCCTCATGAATAATGAAAATCTTAAAGATATGCCTATGGTACCAGAGAAAAATGATATACCTCATGAATAAAAACATTGTCAAAAGTATACTTAATACAACCAGATAAAAATGATCATGGGCTCTAGAGTTGGTTTTCTATCCTTAATACTTATTTACTGATAGATCAAAATTTTTTCTCATTCACTAATTGAACAGCCCACAAAAAGTAAGGTGACCTTGAGAATTTCCTTACTTTTATTTCAGCTAGATACTTAGATTCTGCTTTAGTCAAATTAGTGAGCTCTGAAGGTGCAGGTTATGTAAAATGTCCCCTTAAGGAAAAATAAAAAGATGATAGAATTAAATGCTGCAGTAATGAGGAGAGTAAAAGTATGGAGCCAGTGTTGGACTTGGCACAAAGACTGCCTAGAAAATATGTCAGGTTGATTTCAGAGCCCTCAGCTGGCCAACATTAGGAGCACTTTCTACTTTCTTTTTTCTTTTTCTTTTTTATGACAAGTGTTGTGTTCACTCCTTGATTACTGAGTTAGCAATGTACTTCTTCTTTTTTTGTTTTTTTTTGTTTTTGTTTTTGTTTTTTCAAGATAGGGT
>NW_022196903.1:56200398-56240638 GCF_008632895.1 Mastomys coucha
CACACATACACACACACACACACACAAATACACATCCCAGAATCAGAGAAACATGTCCTATAGAAGAGTTAGGACAGTATGTCACCTATTGCTTTTTTCCTTTTTTATTATTTGAGAATTTCTTACTTGTATGTTGTATGTTTTGATCTAATGTGTGCCTCATTTCCTTTTATATCCACATTCTTACTTTTCCATCCAATACCATGTACTCTTTTCTATACTTACTAAGTCCGTGCGGTGCTTCTTGTATGTGCATGGTGGTGGGGTCATCAACTAGACACATCCTTGAGAAAAGCTGACTCTTGACTCTTCCTATCGCAGCAGTCATCAGCTGCCAACAGTTCCTAAGCCAGGGGTGGGATTGCATGCATCCTGATTTCCATGCTGGAACTTTGGCTGCCTTGATCTTGTCCAAGCTTGTGTGTACATTCACATATGAGGTCATGTGTGTCATACTACTGTCGTGCCTGGGAAACACATTTTCCCTGCAGTCATCTATCACCTCTTGCTTTTATAGTCTTCCCATCATCTTTGTCATGATGATGCCTGACCCTTGGGTTGAGGGGTTTGACATGGACATTTCTTTCAAATTATACATGCCACAGTCTCTTATTCTGTGTATATGACTCCATGGTGACCTTATTTGTGGTCATTATCTACTGTAAAAAAGAGGCTTCTCTAGTGAAGGTTGAGAGATGCACTAATTTACAGGAATAAAGATGGGAATTTAGTGGCAGATATTATTATGTTCAATTACCTGAAAAATAGTGCTAAGTTTTCCCTTAGAAACTCATTGTTTTAAAAAAATTTAATAGCATGTATTCAGGACATATCTCCAATATCTACTTACTCCTGCTTTCTTTTTCCTAATAGCTGTAATTGTATGAAAATAATGGAACAGATTTTTCAATTTCTAGTTTAGGAGTTTAGATTTCTATTCACTCACAATTTTTAGATATCACAAAAAAATGGATGTATGCATACACACATATATATATCCAAAACCTGTTTATAGAGATATATAATATGTATGTTAATGCAGGTATATTATTTGGTAAGTCAAATCCTGTATCCATATGTATGCATAAATTGCTTATGAAGATACATAATGTACATCTTAACACAGGTATAAAACTTGTTAAGTCACATTATAAATGTAGAATTATGTACGTATATGTAAGAAGTATATACATACAATATATTAATATGGTCAAATAAACATTAATTAATTGGTTCTATAAGCACAATTATTCAAAGTAGAATTGCTATAAAGGATATTTTCAAAGACGTTTTTGTTATAGTATTTATTATTTACCTTTTATGTTTGACTCTTTATGAACATTTAGTGTAATGTGAAAACAGATATAAGAAAGGAATAGACACAAACCATGAGAATACCAAGGGCTAAGTAGTTAAAAGCTACTTGCTCATAGTCATATGTCACATATATTCATAACAGTCACACAGTACATGTGAGAATATCTCAAATACAAATGCCATATAAAAGTAGTAATATTGATATTCCCTATTTTATATATCTACTTTGTTCATTTTTTCTACTCTTCTAATCAAAAGAATCTACAATATACAGGATTACTGATTTTGAATTGTAGGTAATATCTTAATAGCCAAACAGTAATATTCATCAATGGCATAGAAGGTAAACCCCAGCACCAAGGGAGATAAGATGTTTGTTCTTATCCATGAAAGTCTTGTGATGTAAGTCAGGCAAGGTCATATAATTAATGACCTTAAGTAAACTAAAAAGAAAGTAGCTTTTTCAAATTGGAGACACTGTGCACTCAGGAGAAATTGCTATCATGCAGAATGGAAGAGAAATCACAGAAAGATCAATAGTAGAAATCCAAGGTAGAGCCTTATTTTCAAGACCATTCACTGCTCTCTCTGTAGAGGGTTCCTGAAGGTATCTGAAGAGGCCAGAAACATAGTTATTACACATAATACATGGTGATGGTAAAATGCTCCCTGCCTAATCATCATAATCATTAGTTTTGTCACTGAAAAATTACAAAAAGTAAAAGAGAAAGGGATTAGAAAGATTAAAAATTTAAGGATGTATAAAAAAACGTATGGAAACCTCCTACTTTAAATGCTTCATATGTATATATGCTCATAAATACTTTAATTAGAATTATATTCTATGGGTACCTAGATTGTCAAACAAAAGCCAGTGCCATGTGTGGAAAGATTATTTTCCAGCTGAATGTCAAGGAGGTAAAAGAGATTCCACAAACAATACATTGCCCTTGCTCTTGCTTGCCCACCAGACTTCAGGGTAAAGCCCTATTACTGAAGACAATACATACTGTAGTCCTAGCACATGAAGAAGTCAAGCTAGTACTGACCTTGTAACCTCTTTTTCTTTCCTTCTTTCTTTTTTTTTAAGATTTATTTATTTATTATATGTGAGTATACTGTAGCTGTCTTCAGACGCACCAGAAGAGGGAGTCAGATCTCATTACAGATGGTTGTGAGCCACCATGTGGTTGCTGGGATTTGAACTCAGGACCTTCGGGACAGCAGTCAGTGCTCTTAAAGGCTGAGCCATCTCACCAGCCTGTAACCTCTTTTCTAATGGCTTGATTTCATCTTTCTGGAAGTGTTATGTAGGCTGCAAGCGGAGAAAAATTACCAACAGTCTAACCTAGCTACAAACTCTATGAGGTCAAATAAGTTCCAACCTAGCAAGATAGGCCATTAGTACATCTTGGCATGAACATCTTAGAGGCAACCAGTAGCTTTCTGACTAGATCTAAGTACTTTTCAATAGGAAGGAACTTATGCCTGGTAATATAACCTTGACCAAGCACTTGTTGCTAGAAATATCAGAGACTGGAGGGAGAATCTACTACTATTATATTGCTAAATGGATAGAGTATTCTATTGCCTTCTAAATACATATTTTTCAATTTATTTTTATTAGATATTTTCTAATTTACATTTCAAATGATATCCTCTTTCCCAGTTTCCCCTCTGGAAAAAAAACTATTCCCTCCCCTCTCCCCCTGCTCACAAACCCACCCTCTCCCAATTCCTGACCCTGGCATTCCCCTACACTGGGGCATAGAACCTTCATAGGACCAAGACCCTCTCCTCCCATTGATGACCAGCTAGGCCATCCTCTGCTACATATGCAGCTGGAGCCGTTAGTCCTATCATGTGTACTCTTTGGTTGGTGGTTTAGTATCTGGGAGCTCTGGGGCTTACTGGTTGGTTCATATTATTGTTCCTCCTAAGGAGCTGCAAACTTCTTCAGCTCCTTGGATCCTTTCTCTAGCTGCTTCATTGAGGACCCTGTGCTCAGTCCAATGGATGGCTGTGAGCCTCTGCTTCTGTATTACTCAGGCACTGGCAGAGCCTCTCAGGACACAGCTATATCAGGCTCTTGTCAGCCAGCACTTGCTGGCATCCACAATAGTGTCTGGGTTTGGTGGTTGTATATGGGAAGGATCCCCAAGTGGGGCAGTCTCTGGATTGTCCTGCCTTCAGTCTCTGCTCCATACTTTGTTTCTGCAATTCCTTCCATGGGTATTTTGTTCCCCCTTCTAAGGAGGATCGAAGTATCCACACTTTGGTGTTCCTTCTTCTTGAGTTTCTTGTGGTTTGTGGATTGTATCTTGGGTATTCTGAGCTTCTGGGCTAATATCCACTTATTAGTGAATGCAGATGCTCCCACACATCATCAGAGAAAAGATTCTTTTTATAATAGAAGGACAAAAAATTATAAGAACCATTACTGGTTCTAGAGTAGAGAATAACTGTGCCATGCTAATTCCCAGCCAGACATCTAGTCACACCTCTTTCTTTCAAGGGAACATGTTGCAAGAAATGGGAGACTGCTATAAATTATTTTTTTTTAGAAATGACAGGGATGTTGCCCCAGGAATTCTGAGGAGCTGTAATTACCTCCCAAAGTTCAGCCAGTAAACTTTTCTGTAAGTGTACCATTCCTACATGAGAAATTACAGGCATCTAATCTGCCCCAGGGCAGGGAGGAGGAAGTCAGCTTTCCTTAAGGATGTGGCCACTAGTGGGTTGCTCATGCCTTATACTCAGGCCCATATAGGAGAACTAACTGGACTCAGTGATTATATATTATATATATGAAGTTGCAATGGTGACATAAAGATATAACAGGGGGAGAAAAACCTAGAATTGAGGAGTATGGGTGAAGGGGATCTATATATTATATTCATGTATGAAATTCTCAAAATATAAGTTGAATTAAAATTAAAGAGAAAAAGTGAGTAATTTTGACACCAAGGAGGCAGAGATAAGTGAATCCTAATACTCACTGGACAGCTATTATAGCATAATCATTTAGTTCTAGTACCAGTGATAGAGCCCACCCCCAGATCTCCCAGAGATTAAACTACCAACCAAAGAGTACACATGGTGGGACTCATGGCTCCAGCTGCATATGTAAGGATGACCTTGTCGGTCATCCATGGGAGGAGAGGTCTTTGGTCCTGTGAAGGTTCTATGCCCCAGTGTAGGGGAATGCCAGGGCCAGGAAGTGGGAGTAGATGGGTGGGTGAACAGGAGGAGGGAGGAGGGGATAGGGAGTTTTCTGAGGAAAAACCAGGAAACGGGATAACATTTGAAATGTAAATAAAGAAAATATAATAATAATAATAATAATAATAATAATGATGATGATGATGATGATGATGATGATGATGATGATGATGATAAAAAGAATAGAAGTGCTCTGCACCTAAGAGATGACACTGAAGTGGACTACTATGCACACAAACAGAGGTACACAAATACACAGGCATGTAATTACATGTGCATGAACACACACACACACATGAACATGTAGACATATACACATATACATTTAAAATTATTTTGAGGCGTATTTAAAGGTAGTACTAAGACTGGAGGATGAGAAAGGAGATGCTTTCTTTTCATTTTAACTGCATGAAAAGTTAGCTAACTCTTTGTATTGTTGTCATTGCATTATTCATTTAGTGACAATTCTGCATTCTGAGAAGTGGCAAATTATGTAATCAAATTTTGTTTCATATTGTTCTAGGTTATTAATTTCCTTCTATCAACTAGTGTTGCTTTCTAAGTTATATTAGAGAAACCTGAACAAACAACTCATTTCGGATGCTCAGTTCCAATTTTGGAGAAGACCCCCATTACTTGGAGATAATTAGTACGAAAGAAACACCATGACTTTACCCAAAAGATCCCCTGATATGGACGGTGTCATCATTTGCAGAACTTGTGTATGACATGACAGCTACCAGGTGTTGCAGTCATCTCTGTGCTCAAAGAAAAGAAAGAAAAAACTCTTGAAAGTATCTCTCCTAATAAGCAAGACAGATTTCCCCACATAAAATGTCTGTTTTACTTTTCAACAAAATAAATTCCAGCTGTTTTAATGAAGAACAAAACAACTTGTGTCAGTCCACATGAATCATGATGCTCCTGTATATTCTCCTCTCCAAAATCCCTCACGTGCATGCCAGGTGCTCAGGCAGCAGTGTGAAGGCTGCCCAAGCTCCTGAGGATGAACAGACACTATCTGCATGACTGACAGAGTCCCCCTTGAGATCTGCATCTGAGTTCATTATTCACGAAAATAGCTTTCGCAAATATTTACAATCTTGCCTTGGGTATGCTAGCTGACACTGCTGCATATTGGGTTATGAAATCTAAATGAAGTGAGAAAGACAGAATCCTAATTTGTATATTTGTTTTTGCAAAAGTGCTTTCTTTTAATGGTAAAGTGGGTTTTATGTTTCCTTATTTGGCTTATCAAAGCATGTTTGTGCATGTGTGGAGAATTTAAGAGTGATAGCAGCCTCTCACTGATATGCAGAACACAGTCTCCTATCTAAATGATTCTTCCTGAATGCACATATTTATAGATGTTATTTTTAATTTTCCCAGTTAATTGCTGCAGAAACAAACAAACAAACAAATCCATAGGGTTCTGTTAAATTTTGATTGATCAAGAAAATATTTTAAATTTGTTCAATTTCATAGGAATCCATTGGAATGGAAGTAAAAGCATTTTAAAAAATGTAATTTTACAGCCATAATAAAGTGACAATCTCTCTAAACTCTATATGATGTTTTTCTATATTTCTAGAAAACTTAGTGGTTAGGGGAGTAGACTCTGTGAGAGCCACTGGAACAAAATTACACAGATAGGGGCTTGTACAGCCTGAGAAATAATCTGTAATGTGGACTCACAAAGAACTGTGTCCTTTGAAAATTTAGGTTTAAGCATATCAAGAGTAAGGCTGATGATTGTCAACAATGAGATAACAAGAGGGTTTCTGGAAAAATCAGCCCTCCTATGATGAAGATAGCTTCTAGCACCTAACCATAAAGCTCATAAAATGAACAGTATGCAAGTGTACAAATGGGTGCATGCATATGTGTATGCCTAGCATTCTTGGGAGTGAGATACTTTTTTAAGGAAAATAAACTAATGATCCAGGGAAATTTACAGCTTTTCAAATATTGTACCAAACTGTGGATCCACAAAAACAACAGAAATATTTGGTTCTTAGGCAATCATAAAAATTTACACCAGATAACATCCCAGTGAGAGTAAGCCTTCATGCAAAGGCCCAGTATAATTACCACTAACACATCTTGAGTGAGGAGTCACTGGGAAGATGAATTACATAACCATAGAGAAAGTATGTTATCAAAATGCAGCAGTGGGAGCAGGTAGTTGTGAAATTGTGTCCCTGAATGGAATTCCAGCAATCTACCCAATAGTATCTAATCCATTATGGACCAGGGTCCTTGAGAAAATAGACTTCATGAATAAACTATAAAATAAGCTATAAAATTTGAAAATTAGATAATGTCAATTCTCTTCCAATAATTAGGATTTCGCTGGCAATGGGCTAGGTTTCCAGTACTAGACATAGTTTTCCTCTTGTTGAGCATGTCTTAAGTCCAACAGAAGAACTGTTAGCTACCTCAGAGACATGTGTGCCACTACTGAATCTTTAGGGTTATCATGACATGCTGGTCATTGAGGTCATTCATAGGTGCCATTGGATTGTTGGTTACCCCTCTCCTTTGGAAACTTGACTGACACCTTCTGAGTGCTATGAAAACTAGTCTTCAGGGATGAAGCATTCATGAGTCTTTGGGCTCTATTTCTGAAGTACATGGTGTGTTTAACAATAGGGATTTACCTCCCACCTCTGGGAAGTCACCAAGTGCAAAGGCAATAGGCTCTATGTTTTAAAAGTCTCTGACTCATAATCAACAAGACAAAAGAGGGCTTCTCTGTCTGGTACTATGGTTTTTGTTACGTGGTGTTGGAGTTTTGGAGAATGTACCATCAGTCCAGATTAGAAAATTTTATTAAAACTATGTATGTGTATTTATCCATGCACTCACATGTACTATTTTTTAAATTTTAGGCAAGTAATTAAAGGCATGATTCTTTGTGAATTTTTAAGACATCCTTGTTGTTATTTTACCCAATTCCTTCTTTCACTTATGTTTACCTCCCTTCTCTTTCTTAAAGAGCCCCCTTTTCCTATTTGTATAATCATATCACTTTTATCTTGTTATTCTCCCTTGTTAATGCCCTCTAAGCTCCTCTCCTGTCAATTCATTTTTAACAGTGTCGATTTATTGTATTTACATTCATTTATAAACCTACTAAACTCACAAATATTTTATCTAGCTTTAATTCCCTATTGTTAATAACTACCAATTCAAATATATATACATATATGTATATATACACATATGTACATATATATATATGTGTATATATGTATACATATATTTATATATGTATACATATATAAAATGCCTAGTGTTTAAACTTTATATTATTAAACATAATTTTTAGCTTCACAACACTCTGTACAATTCTAGGAAAACCTTGACTCAAGTTTATCCCAAATGCGAGTTATAACACAACTTCCTCCTCCACTCAGATGACTGATCACATTCTTTTAGCTTTGTGTCTCTGTCTTGGAATAGATCTTCCCTAACAAACTCAATTCCAAGCACATCCTGTACTATTGTCATGTTAGTCTACATTTTGTTCTACTCATGCATAATATTTTCAGAGATAGGAGGAAGTCTGAGAATTTTCTTCATTGCTTAGAATATTTTCCAGCTCTGTGCTTTTTCTGAGATGTCAGGACATATTAAAAGCACTTCCTTCAGGGTACATGTTGGTAACTAGATTCATAAATATGAAAAATCTTATGGCTTAAAGAAACATTTTCACATATTTCTCTTTGGAAATAGAGATGCTTTGAAAAACATATTTGAAAACAGGGTGGAAGATCAACATCTATAAGAGAAAAATAGCTCTTACAGAATTCTAAAACAGAGACAAGGCACCCAGTGCAAAGCACATTAGAATGCAAGTAGTTAAGCAGAAGAAAAATATGAAAAGATAAAAAGGCTGGCTAGTTCTCATATGCCACCCACACTTACAAATTGTTCTTCTATCTAAAGGTCTTTCCTTTACTAGAAACTTGATAAAGCCTAGAATCATCTAAGAGTATTTCATTTGAGAGATGTTGATAAGAAGGGCCTATGGCCATGTCTGTAAGGGATTGTATTGGTGGGTCATAATACTCTATTCAGCTATATACTCATCAATAGATGAATTCATTGACACCATGATGCCTCTAATCTTGCAAAGCAGCACCACCTAGTGCCCAGGCCAACACCTGAGCCTTTGGGAACATTTTATATCTAAAATATACAATGTGTACTTACATTATTAACAGAATGCAATCTGTCCTGGGGATGTAGCTTAGCTAATAAATTTGTTGCCTAGGATGCATGAAACCCCAAATTTGAGCTCCAGCACCATATAAATCAAATTGGTGACATATACATATAGCATTTGGAAGATGGAGGCAGGAAGAACTTAGCTTCTGCGTTATAGAGCATCTGAGGCTGACTTAGGATACAGAAAAAACTGTCTCCGACAAAAGGAAACAAAACAAAAATAAAAATTATCACCTTTGTGCTGGCTTCTCTCTCTCTTTTCCTCTCTCTGTATAAAGTAGACTTTTTCTCATATAATGTAACCTGAATGTTTTCCCCTCCCTCTACTCTTCCCTGTTCCTCCCACCCAGTTCCTTCCATCCCATCTAATGCCACTCCCTTTCTGTCTCTCTTTAGAAAACAAACAGGTATCTAAGAGATAATCATAAATTAATATTAATGAAATAAGATGAAACAAGAACTAATATGTCCAAGTAGCACATAACCAACAAACAGAAGAAATGAAGACCAAGAGAAGGTACAAAAAACAGAGGCTCATTCCCTGGACACTCAGGTATCAAATACAACACTAAAATGAAAGCTATAAAATGTATGGTAGAATCTGTATGGTAGAGAGGGAGAAAATATATAAAAATATAAGCCAAAATTAACTGTAACACTTACAAAAGCAATACAAAAAGCCCTGCATGACATTAGGACACAAGGAACTTGCAAAGATCCCATTGAACTCCTTTCCTGTTGGCCATTACAGTACATTCAGATTACTATTAAGTGTAGTTTGTTTCTCCAGTGAGAATCCCATGGAGAAGAAATACATTTTCATTTGGAAATAGTTATTAATTGTAGACAAAATCTGGGTTAGGAATGAGCACTTGCATCCACTTCTTTCAGTTCATTAGTACCTGCTTTGTTTGGTGGTTCCTATCAGAACACTTTGACAAAACAAATTAGATATAACCAAATCTTGGATTGGTGCCTTTGGTGACAAATGATATCCTGTTGTGGCTCTGTTTCCCCATTTAGTGATTTCATTGAAGTCACCTTCATATATTTAAAGAAATTACGGTTTCCATATGACCCTTCAAATGCCCCTTAATTTAAGTTGACTCTGCATTTCCTCCCTTGCTTCTCCCTTCTCTCTCCTCCCAACTTAATCCTCCCATTTCAAGCACTCTCGTTCATCTATAATTGTCTGTTCTATTTAATTTTGCTCTAGAAATCTATTGGAATCTGCTTTTTCCAATGCCTAGTCCCTAATTTTATATTCAACCTCTGTGATTTAACAATTATACCTTGATTATCATTGACCTAACAGCTAATATCCACATATAAGTCAACGCATACCTTATTTGCCTCACTCAGCATGATTTTTTTGTAGTTGTATCCACTTAACCCTGAATTTCTTGATTTTATTTTTACATCTAAGTAATAAGTGTACAAATGTACCATATTTTCTGTAGCTATTCTTCTGTTGTGTGTCATTAGGTTGTTTCTAGTTTCTGTTTATTATGAATAGAGCAGCAATGAACATGTTTGAGCACATGTCTCTGGGTAGGCTGAAGTACCTCTGGTATGAGCCCAACAATGATATAGCTGGATCTTGAGGTAGATTGATTCTCATCTGTTTGAGAAACTGCCAACTGATTTCCACAGTGGATGTAGAAGTTTGCACTCCTGCCAGTAATAGATGACTGTTCCTCTTACTCCACATCTTCCTGAGCATGAACTTGTTTGATTGATCTTATCCATTCTGACATGTAAAATAAAATTTCAGTGTAATTTCGATTTGCATTTTCCTGATGACTAAGGATGCTGAGCATTTCTTTAAGAGTTTCTCAGCCATTTGAGTTTCCTCTTTTGAGAAATCTGCTCAAATTCTAGTTCTAATTGGGTTATTTTACTTTCATGATATCAGGTTTTTTGAGCTGTTTATATGCTTTGCATATTCTATTAGCCTGGGTAATGTCTATCAGATATGGGTAAAACTTTCCCCATTGTGTAGCTTGCAATTTTGCCAAAAATGGCATCTATTGTTGTGTAGAAGCTTTTCAGTTTCTTAGTTATTGTGCTAACAGCCTTCTGTTCATAGTTTAAGGCTAGTCGCCATTTTCTATTCTATCTTATTTAGTGTATCTGGATTTATCTTGAGGTTTTTGATCTGTCTGTAGTTGTTTGTTCATATTGATAATATGGATCTATTTGGATTTTTCTGCATGCAGTCATCCAGTTCAAACAACATACATTGTTGTATCTACCATCCTTTTCCAGTGTTCATTTCTGAATTATTTATCAAAAATCATTTGCCTATCTGTGTGAGGATTTATGTCTGGGTCTTTAATTTGATTCCATTGATCAGCATGTCTATGCCAGTACCATGTTGTTTTTTATTATGATAGCTTGGTAGTAAAACTTGAAATTGGAAATGGTGATACTTCTAATCATTCTTTTATTATTCAAACTTGTTTCAGCTTTCCTGGATCATTGTGTTTTTACATGAAAATGAAAATTGTCTTTTTAAGATTTGGGAAAAATTGTGTTGGGATTTTGATGCGGATTACATTGAATCTGCAGACTGCATTTGGCAGAATGGTCATTTTTACTATGACAATTATACTGATCCTTCAGCATGAAGTTTCTGATATCTTCTTCAATTTCATATTTCAATATGTTATAGTCTTTCACTTGCTTGGATAGAGTTACCCCAAGATTTTTTTCTATTATTTGAGACTATTGGCAAAAGTGTTGTTTCTTTGACTTCTTTTTCAGTCTGTTTGGCATTTGTACACAGTAAAGCCACTTATGTATGTGAGTTAATATTGCTTCTAGCTACTTTGCTGAAGGAATTGGAGTTTCCCTTTGGAATTTTAGAGTCACTTATGCATATTGTCATATAGTCTTCAGATAAAGAAACTTTGACTTCACACATTCAAATATGTATCTACTTGATCTCTTTCATTTGCAGTATTGCTCTAGCTATGATTTCAAGTAGAATGTTAACTAAGAGTGGTGAGAATAAGCAACCTTGTCTTTTTCTCAATTTTATTAAAATTTCTTAGAATTTCTTTCCATTAAATTGATTTTGGCAATGGCTTGATGTAACCTGCTTTCATTATGTTGAAGGATGTCCCTTGTCTCTTTAATCTCTTTAGGAATTTTATCAAAAAGGGGCTGTTGTATTTTGTCAAAGGCCATTTCTACAACTAATAATATAACTCTAATAGTGTGTCTTTCAGTGTGTTTATATGGTAGATTATATTTACAGGTTTACATATGTTAAACCATCCTTGCATATCTGGATTGAAGCCAAGTTTATCATGGTTGATTATCTTTTTAATGAGTTCTTAGATTTGGTTTGCAAGTATTTTACTATGAATCTTTACATCTATGTTCATAAGAAAAAAATTGATCTGTAATTTTCTATGAAATATTATTTAGTGATTATAATTATGAAAAAGACAAATCTATTTTTAAAAATATTTGCTATTAATTACACTTTTAGAATAATTAAAAGCCAACATATATTCTAAAGAATAATTTCTTAGAATTTCAAGATAGATTTTTATAATGATAAAAATTTCTACACCATAATCTGAGGACTGAAATTACTCAGATTGTTCAATTGTAGAAGCTTTTTCCCTGTTTCTATACACATCATTTTTGCAGTACAGTTATTACTTACGAATGGTGAGACCAAAGAAGTATAAACTAAAATTCAAAGACTTTAAAAAATTTATTGCTAACTTGAGGCTACCATGCATGTTTAATGCTACTATTAAGATTTCACACAGAATTCTGACCCTTGTATATTCATAAACTTTCTAGACTCTATTATCCTGGAAAATAATTTTGTGTACCCTAAAGAAAATTTTAAATATTTATATGTGATATAAATGTGATGTTCTTAAACTTTTATTGTTTCCATTTAGTATGTGGACTTTATTTACAATGTAACTTTCCAGTTTCAAATAGCATTTAAAGTAACAACAATAATATTATTCAATAATATTATATTTTATAGTTCCGTGTGCTAAAGCTTGTAATTTGGAATTCTAGCAAGAGTAGAGGGCATAGTAAGTGTATTAGCTCTGATCCTCAAGCCTTTCTCTGCATTGATATATTGATGTTCCACACAATGATATAGAAGCAGTGAATGGATCTTCAGTGGAAACTGTAATTTGCACTTTGGATTTGGTTCTGTTTCTGGGATAGGGATGTGTATGAAATGTTTCTGTGAGGTTAGCAAGCAGCAATCTTTTTTTTCCCCTTTTTTATTGGATATTTTATTTATTTACATTTCAAATGTTATTCCCTTTCCCGGTTTCCCCTCCAGGTCCTCCCTCTCCCATACTTCCTACCCCTGCTTCTATGAGGGTGCTCCCCCACCCACCCACTCCCACCTCTTTGCAGTCTGAAGCACTGAACCTCTATAAGACCAAGGGCCTCTCCTCCCACTGATGCCAGACAAGGCTTTTCTTTGCTACGTATGTGACTGGAGCTGTGAGTTGCTCCATGTGTACTCTTTGGTTGGTGATTTAGTCCCTGGGAGCTCTGGAGGTACTGATTGGTTCATATTGTTGTTCTTCCTATGGGGTTGCAAACCCCTTCAGCTCCATTGAACTGGGCACAGGGTTACCAATGGAGGAGTTAGAGAAAGGACTAAAGGATCAGCAATCTTTCTTAACTAGGAGATCTTAAGACAAACTGGAGCACTTGCTGTACATTGACTATTGCATCAGTTTGAATACAGTCATTCAGCAAGGTAGTTGAGACATTGAACACTCCATTTCAAAGTAGGCTCTGTGTTCAATGATTTTGGCCACCTCTTAGCCAGTTAACACTGGCTCTGAGTATGGTAGGAAAATAAGGTGGGGTTTATTTATTTAATTGTAATGTTTTCCACTTCAACCCACTTCCCTAAGCCTTTCTTAATTTCACTTTTCATTGTCTGAATAAAATTCCACTGTATACATGAACTTTCATTGTTCATTGATTGACATGTAGGCTGCCTCCTTTTCCTACTTACTGTGAAAAAGTCAGCAGTGAACAGGGACATATGAGTAACATTTCTGTGGATGAGTCCCTTGGAGATATACATATATACATATATATGTCTATATACATATATACATGTCTATATATATACATATGTGTGTATGTGTATACATATATGTGTATGTGTATTTGTATATACATATATATGCTAAGTATTTCTGTAGAAGACTATTGTATCACTTGGATCTCTTTTTTTAGATTTGGTGAAGTCTGCACAATGCATTAGTAGCGACTGCTTCCTTAAGGACTAACTTTAGCCTTGGGATGATCTATCCTTTTCTTTTTTTTTTTTTTGTAAGTTATATCTTAGACTTGTTACTCTTACACACATACACACACACACACACACACACACACACACACAGTGTTTTTAAGTGAAATATAACAATTATATATACCTCTAATGGAATTTAGTGTGATGTTTATAAACATGAACACATCATACATTGGTCTTACCCAATTATTTTTCTGCTTCCCACACCATCTTTTCCCCAGTTACATTCTCATAGCCTACTAATGATTTCTACTTTAAGACCATATTTTTGTTTGTTCTTTAGTACATGTGAGAGAAAACAGGAGGTGTTTCTGTTTCTCTGACTTTCTGTTACCCGTAACTGTTTCTCTGGTTAGTGTTTCAAGTAACACAATATCCTCCAGTGCCATCGTTTTCCCTGAATATGATAAGAATTTATTTATCTTTAATGACTGAAAAATTCTCCATTGAGCATAGAGACTATATGTCTTTACTTAGTCATATTTTGATGAGCAATGAAGATGATTCCAAATCTTGGCTATTGTGAATATTGCTTCAATTAACATGTTGTACAGTTTTACTTAATAGTGTATACTCATTGCTCACACAGTTTTATAGGTATGTCATGTGCTTTGAGAATTTCTACCCTTCCTGTCCTCTTTTTGTCATCTTCTACTATTCCCATTCACTCCCTTCAATGGTCTTGATTTTTGATTTTGCATTCATGGCATATATATACATATATATATATATATATATATATATATATATATATATATATATATATATATATATATACATATATATATATATTTACATATATATATATATATATATATATTTAAATTTCTTTGATTTGGATTTGTCTTTGTGTGTATGAGTACAATTGTGAGGATACTCACAGTGGCCAGAAGAATGTGCCAAATCCTCTGGAGCTAGAGTTACTAGAGCCACTTAGTGTGGCTTTTAGCTACTGAGCTACCTTTTCAGGCTCACATTTATCCTTCTGAGTCTTTGTTAATTGGCACAGTAAGGAAGATTTACAGTTGAACTGATTTTTAACACACAAATGGCATAGTATTGTTCCTTATGAATAAATAAAACTTGGTTTTATATATTTGTCCCATTTTCTTAATCCATTCATTTGCTAATGGACATCTAAGCTGATTCTATAATAGGCTGTTTGTGAAGAATGTTGGCATAATCATGGATGTGTATGTGCTTCTGTAAAGTGTTGCTGAATTTTTCAGGAATGTACTCAGAAGCAATGTCACAAGGTAGTTCCACTTTTACTCTTTTGTAGAACCATTGTTTTGATTTTGATTAAGCATGAACTAATTTATTTTCCCAAGAGCATTGTGTAGAACTTCTTCTTCATCCACATCTTCCCGAGAATTTTTACAACTATGTGTATCTTAAACACACACACACACACACACACACACACACACACACACACACTTTCTCAGGCTAGGTGCCTACAATGGCCATCTTGCCCATCCCCCACTGCTAGCTGTAAGCCTTCTGGCCCTCCAGTGGTTGGTCTACAGGATGTCATGTCTTACTCAGCTCTCTCTAGCCCCATGAAAGGAAAACACTAGAGATTTATACTTATACCATCCAGATATATATCTGTAAATCTCCAACCCCAATGTGCCTATGCAAAGAACACATAACTCAGTTAATATATTTACAAGTTGCATGCCTAGATTGGGTAGATACACCACTATACTACTCTATTGCTCAGCTATGAAATCTCTAGCTACTTGAGTCTCCTCCAGGCCATGTGGGTCTGTTCCATCTTCCAACTCTTCTTCCATCTTCTCCCTCTCTCCTCCATTTCATCGTTTTCTTTCCTCTCTCTCTCCTTCTCTAAAACTTCCAGCCTTTCCCTTCCACTGCCCAATCTAAGGCTCTAGCCTTGATTTTCAGTTAAACTGGGGAGCAGTTTCACAGGTAATCACCTGAGTACATGATCCTCTCCTTGTTGGGAGCAGGATTAGCATTAAACTACATACAGCACCGAAGCAATCCACAACACTAGATGTTTTAATTCATTTTTAAAACAGCACAATTCACGCACTTGTCAATTTGTATTTCTTCTTCTGAGAAGTGTCTATTCAAATCATCTGTCAATTTTAATCAGGTTGTTGCAGTTTGTTAAGCTTTTATAGTCCTTTTGATACTGCTGGTAATAGTCTTCTTTCTAAGGAAGAGGTAGCAAGATTTGTTCCAATCCAGGAGCTTGTCTCTTCACTATAGATCATTTTCTTTGGTGAACCGAAGCTCCATAGTTTGATACACAACCTTACATGCTGGAAGGACCAATGTGTCCTTCTCAGTCGATGTTACAAATTAGACCCCAAATTTGAGGATACAAAAGATGATAAACACTGCTGTGTTTGATTCTTACTTATATGTGATTTTCCTTGCTATTAATATTTTTATATGAATATTATTTTGTCATGTAGAACTATAGCCATTTATCCATTGTTTTAGTTATTTGTCTTTGGATATAAAATGAGACTCAAGTGGGTGGTATGGTTGTTCTTCTTTTTTCCTATATTTGTTATTAAAAATTAGAGTAAGGACTTCACATTTGAAATAATTATTTGTAAAGAGTCAAATATATTTGTTCATTTTCATTTATCTCTTTTTTCCTTAGATTTTAAATGTACTTCTGTTCTTCAGCAGTAAACAAATATCTTGGATTTAGATGATATCTGCAGTAGAATGGTGCCTAATTTCTTTTTTCTCTCCATTGAGCATATGCTATAGCAGTTTTATTCAACATTTCTGTGAAGATTATGTATAACATCTTAACTTTTAACACTCACAATTGACTCTATATCATTTGAATTTCAGTAACATGACAAAATGTTGAGCTGTCAGAAACATTTTCAGGTCAATCAGATGGTAAGGCTATGGTTATTTTTAATGTATTCATTTCCTGAATAGTAGGTGACAATTTTGCCATATTTATAAGCTTTGGCAGACTATTTTTCTTTCTTCTTCACTGTTTTCTGACTTCCAGTGTTCTTAACCATACTCCTGCTAGCCAAACTCAATTGATTATTTCTACCATCTGTTAATTTGGTTCTGTTACTTCTGACAGGATTCTCTCTCTCTCTTCCTCTCTCTTCTTCTCTCTCTCTCTCTCTCTCTCTCTCTCTGTCTCTCTCTCTCTCTCTTTCTTTGTATCCTCGGTTTGTCTCTGTATGTATGCATATGTGTATATATATAATTATACTATATATTATTATATGCAGTATTAAATATATAACATGTAATAGTTATAAAATGCCTCAAAGTATCCACTTTGGGATTCATGGGACATCTTTATCAATTTGTGAGAGAGTGTGTGTGTGTGTGTGTGTGTGTGTGTGTGTGTGTGACTGAAACAATTTTGCTTGTCACTTCTCAGGACCCATCCACCTTTCTGAGACTGGATTTCTGATTAGTTTGGGACTTCTCAAATAGACTAGGCTGTCTCAGCAGTGTACCTTGGGAATTTACTCTGTCTCCCCAATCTGGTATTACAAACATACACGACTACAATTCACTTTTAAAATTTGGATCCTGGAGACTAATGTCGGGCATTATTTAAGATATTTCTCAGGTCTTTTTCTATACCTTTAGCTTTGTAAGTATACAGAACACCATTGTTTAAAAGAACTTATCTGAAGTTAAACAATCATGTCTTTCTCAGAGATGATTTCATGTATTTATTTTTACTTTGAGTTGTCATATTTATGCTTTTCTTTATAAAATATGCGTTAGTTCATTTTGTGTGACCATAAGACAGTTGACAGTTTTATTAAACTCAACGAGTCTACCTGATTCTGCCAGTGTATGTATGGCTGTAGGTCAATCTCCTGGAGCATATACAGTATCCCCAGGGCTACATCATAAAACAATTAGCATTCTTTTCCCAAGCATCCATCAATTGCCTCTATGTCCTCATCTCAGAATAGGATTTCATGGGTTCCTTCCACATCCATGCCATGATTTTCTCTGACTTTCTTGTGCATGAACTCACAGTCACTGTGCAGTTGCCCTGTTATACCAATAATGCAGTCTTACAGCATTTGTCTTCCAATAATTTTACCCTTTCATCAGTAATGATCTCTGAGATTTGTGGATGGGTGTATAATAGACATGTACCATTTACGGCTGAGTACATCACAGTATCTCAAAATCTCTAAACATTGACTTTGTGGGTTTATGTATCACCACCAATTGCAAAAAGGTTGTCCAACAAAATGACGTACACTATGATTACAACAGTAAATATTGGGTTTAGCTTAGTATTATGTACATTTAGCTGAATAATAATAGTAAATTATACTTTATGGCCTATTCCCTAATACCTGTCCGTGGGTTCTTGGCTAACTTGACAGTACAGACATGAGATACATCTTGAGAACCAGTTCACCATATATCTAATCACAAAGTGGTGGCTTATTCCCATTATATTTCTACCACTGCTGCACTAATGTGTATGTCTTTCCAGGCCTGACATTATTGTAGTGTACATGGTTCACATTTGGATGAGACTGTTCCTTTCCCATCCTTTACTTCCTGCATCTCACCCCCAATAGTATACATAACAACTTCAACTACTATGAAAACTAGCCACTGGCGATGAAGTGCCTAAGCTAGTATCAATTTGATCTCCTAATGTCTTAGGATTCTTTTAGTTGCTGTTGTTATCTTCAGCAAGAAGATAATAAGATCTCCTGACAAGATCCTAGAGAATGATGAAGAACAATGGCAATCACCTATATTGCTTGAGATCAATGGGACCCTCTGAGCAACTCCTTGAATGGAAGTACTCCACATCTAGCACTAAATTTTTGTTTAGTAGCCTATAACATCTGGGAGAGATATTATCATCATATATACAGTAACTCCTTTTATATATGTATGCATTTTTGGAAACTTCTATAGTAATAAGCTTCCAGATTGTTTAAGATTTCTATATTGATAGTTACTTTTTTCTGTTCTACCTCTTCCGGCTTGCTGTCTCATCTCATTCTTATCCCTCTATGTCCTATTGAATCCTTTTCCCCTTTTATATCACCTGTGTGCTAGTTTTCCAATTGCCTTGAAATTGTCCTTCTACGGCCTCTTCTTTCATGATTGTAGTGGGTACTCCAATTTAAACAGGCATATCTAAAGGTTCAAAGTAGGGATCCCCATACGATAGTGATCACAGGCCCAGTTAGAAATCCTCATTCATACAGCTACCTTATTTTTTTTTGAAAGAGACCAAAAAATTATTATTGGAGAAAGGATAGCAACTTCAAGAAATGGTGCTGGGAAGCTGGTTAGCTTATATGTGAAAGATTGCAATGAGATCTTCATATTTCTTTCTGCATGTAACAACTTCAAATGCATCAGGGACTTGAACTTAAGACCTGATACTCCGAATGTGTTAGAGAAGAAAGTATGTACTATGACTAATTTATATTAACAGGTAAGGACTTTCTGACTAGGATATTAGCAACACTGAAATTAAGACATGTGAGAGGCACTGTCAATTTAACTGTTCCTTGGTTGATAGAGTGTTTTTACTCATTTTTTATTTTATCTAATTTGTCTTTCTTTTATATGTTTGGTGACTATAAATCCATCATGTATATGGATTGCTATTTTAAAACTGTATAATTTTATTGCAGCAGATTGGGTAACAGAAAAAAGGCTAACTTACTGAAAAATAGTGTGGATGTATCAGAGTCATAACTCAGGCATCAGCTCATTGTCTTATCAGAAGTATAGTAGTGTTTGTAATGTGTGCCTCTGCTTAAGGCTACTCTCCCATTATATATGCTGGTAAAACTTGAGTTTTCTCTCAGAAGCTTTTTAGCCCTCAGAATTCCTGCTTTATAGTTGAGACTGGTCATCAACACAAGAATGTCTATAAGTGACTATTATTTTAGTCAAACAAATTGAATCACCACATTCTTGCACATTACTTTGCTTGAAAATGTAGATTTTTTTTTGCTTTTGCCATTCCTGAAAACAATCTTATGCAAATAATTTATTTTGTAAATGGAATGTCATATATCCTATTGAATCTGACTAGTTTCTCCTAGTTAAGTAAAAAGCTATGGTAGATTTCATGCTTTATTTGTCTGATTATAATATTGATATCCATTATCTGACTTCAATTAAAAAAAATATAAAATCTTCTGTGTTCACAAGCCAATCTATGCAGCCTCAGCAACTATCAGTATTAGTTGTTGAGACAGGTTATCTCTCAATTTTAGCCAAGTTCTTAATGGAAAAGGAATTCAGAGTGGCTTGTGTGGGGCCAGAATTCCAATCTTCTGTTATCACTGTCTTTTATTCTTCCATATAGTGCTGTCACTCTTGCCCCAAGAAGGCTTATCCTTCTCCTACTGTTCTATATTTTGGGCCTGATGCATCATAAAGTGTTTTTCTTCATCATTTCTGGTATCATCTTTATTCTAGGCTTCAGGATCTGTAAACTTAATATATGAACTTAGGAAAACAATTAAGTACAGGGTTTCCTATTTTGTAGATGAAAACTCAGAAGCTTATAAAGCGTAAATAGAAGCTGTGGGTTTCACAGCTCTTAAGCAGAGAAATTGAAAATCAGACTACATTTAAACAAAATGGAATAGTAGTGCCTCCTCAAAACTCAGATGTATTGTTAGCAATGAGAAATAAAAATTGATCATCATAAATCATATCCTCTTTAATATTTTTGCAGTTTCTTTTTTCTCCAATATAAAGATATTAGATTTATTTGCCATGTCAAAAATAAGAAATATACTTATGTGAGAATGTGATATTGCTTTTATTACTCTTGCAATCACTGATATTGGTTTTACTATATGTCACATTCTAATCTGGCTAATATTATTTTATATTATTCATTACCATTCCCTCCCTAAGTCCCACCAGGTCTTAGTTTTGTTTAGGAAAAATGAATAAAATGTTTTTATTTCTTTGTTTGCTTTATATTTGTATGTAGAACCAAAACATTTAAGGTGGAGTGTAGATTTGTGTGATGCTGCTGTTTGCTGAAAGATTTGATTTGATTTGTGTACCTTTGTGTATATATTTCAAAGGTAATAATCACAAAGTTGAATATGACATCTGTTTCTATTTATGGCAATGGTTTGTGGTAACTCCTTGTGTGTTGGATAAAAATAGCTTGAGCATAAACATTGATTGATAGAAATGAAAGTATATTCTGGATTCTAAAAGAGCACAGCAGGGATTCTATCAGAGAAACAGACAAAGAATAAGTCTGAAGGCAGCAGCTGGCTAACTAGACAAACAACCAAAGGCAAGTACATCAATCACAGCTCCATTTCTAGACAACTAATTCAGCCTAGCATGAGTTTATATTGGTAATCTTTCCCCAAAGATATGCATACAAGGTCTGCCCAGTACCATAATAAAATCATGATTTTGAAACAAGCCTGTATTGCCAGCCCCAAAGCCTGATCATTAGTCTGTGTAGTGAGAGTTCTCACAGACCTCTCTATCACTGCTGAAATGCCGACAAAAATAGTAATTGCTTTTTTCTCTAGGATCAATTTTGTTGCCATAGTTCAGGCGGCTGAGCAATCATTCAATCAGGCCTTTAGCTATGGTCCTTTTACAAACTCTTTTCTTCCTCTGGGAGTCAGCATTCAATTCCCCAGAACTTACTAACATTTGGTTAGCTCTGAAAATGTTTTCCTCCTCCCCAATATCTATGATGTTCTTTGTAAACTTAATCAAAAATATTCAGCAACCCTATTATAAAAAAACAAACAAAAAAACAAAAACAAACAAACAAACAAAACACCTACTATCTTCTGCAATGTGGTGGAAACGTAGGGGCATTATCAAGTCTATCTAAGTAATGGCAATTATAAAGTGCTCAAAGACACACTTAGAGGTTTAAACTTTAAACACTGTGGTTTACTTCTTTTTCAAAAATACTGTGTGTCTTCCATCCATGACCAAATTTGAATAATTCTATCATCAAAATAAACGGGATCTTTGGAGAGGAAGAATGCATTTTCAAACCTATGAAGATGAAATGAAAGCTGATGGTAGATTGATGTCAGCCTGGAAAATGTTCTGAAGTTTGTTAACAACTGTCACTATGTGCCTGCTTAAGCTCTCCAGCTGTTCCAAGTACTGAGTGATTGTTCTGCATGGCATTCACCATCACTGCCTGGCCTCCTCTGTCCTCTAAGCTTTGCTTCTTTGTCTTCAAACCTAAGAACCATTCCTTGTGTTCTCTTCCAGATGCATAATGTGTTTCTTATTCCACAAATTAAGATAATTTAATACAACTTACTGAAAAACATTTCAAATGTCCCTCAGCGACCTTGTCTTCTTCTTAAAAAAATAAAAAAGGAAATGTTTTGAAAAGGTCTAGTTTTCATCAAAAGGTCCAGTTTTATTGTTGGTGCTTGTCATGAAAAAGTTGTAAGTTTTATTTCTGAGTTCTTCTATGTGAAAAGACACTCACACTTTTTGTCCTGTTTTGTTTTGCAATTTTAATTTACAACAGCATGGTGGTTGAGATAGGGAACTTAAATGTGATTGCTAGTGTTTCTCTGTCTTCATTTGCCTAATATTGATTTTAAAATGCATTACAGTTTATACATTTCAATACATAGTGACAAGTGCCATCTCATTAGATATCTATAATCAGCTGCTAATGTCCTTAGAACTCATATGGTAAATGAAAAAGATATGAGGCTAAATGACTGTCTGCCAGGCTGTATTAATTCAAATACTTTTGACCTCATGAAATAAAAGCCAATTCAATCTTTTACAAACAAAGAAGAAAACTTTATTTCACACAAAATAGAAGACAATCTTCTGACTAATTTTGGTGGTTTTTACTCTGGATTGGCCTTTACCATTGTATTTTCTTAAGCCCTAATCAGTCTGGAGATAAATAATGCAGGGGATGTGGTCACTATCTTTCAAGTTTTCAGCTAGGAGAGAAAATGCTTATTTCTTCAGCTAGCATGGGATTAAATTTAAATTTGTTAGAAGCTTTGTTACATCCCCCTATGACTCAGACTTTGTCCCAACTCACTTTTAATCCACTTTCTGGTGACTGGCCTGTGTCATTAATGGATAGCTCTGGATCTCTGATCTCCCTAAAGGTCCACTTGGTAAAAAACTCTTTTCATAGGATTTTTTTTGTAAAACTTTCATAATGTGAAGTCTAGCTATGGGACACTTGAAATTATTCTCATTATACCCAAGAGGAAATAATGGGATCATGATCCATTCTCCACTGAACTTCTTTGCTGTGAGTTGAGGTGACCAGTTCTGATTGACCCTTTGTTTCAGCCATGATGGATCACTTCTTTTTCTATGGGTCCATCTGGCTGTGGATGGAAGTTAATAACACTGTAACCAAAACCAATGTAATCTTTTGTGCATTGATTAGCTGGGGTGTTTAATAAGGTAAAGCCCACATTTTGTTTCTTTTGTTGTTTTTTTCAATTCTTTGTAATTATTGCCATTAATGGATTAATGTATGAGCAAATGGGTTGGTATACAGTTAGCTATAACATTTCTTTCTATTACAATAGCTCTTGTTCCTCATTTAGGCACATTAGAATAGTCTCTGTTATATAGTAGGCATTCAATATATTTTTATACAGTAACTATATTAGTGGAGTGTCATAGAATTAGTTTTCAACTGATATTGTTATTTTATTTAACTAAGTAGAGTTTGGAGGTATCCAACGTTTCCAAAAGGAATAATTTACTGTTAGAAATATTTAAGTTATTATCATTGTCATTTTTGATTCCACAATGTCTCCTCATTCTACCTCTCCAGCTCTTTCTGTGAATGTAATGAATATAGATGTGCTATTCTTGCTACTTGACAAAAATCAAATATCAGCTGAAAGTCTCTGCATTAAACTTTTATTTCCAATTAATTATTTGAGATATTGTAAAACTTAGTATCAGAATAAAGGTGTTTGATATTTTCAGCAATGAACAAGAAATATAGACTCCCCCTGCCCCCCGCTCCATCCATGCTAGTGACTCCTTCAGTTAAGTTTGGTACTCAATTAGTCCCAGTCAAGCAGCACTTGCTCTGATGCTGCCTTTTAGACATAGCTCATACGCAGGCACCAAAGCTGTGACAGGTAACTTCTGACCACACATCCCATCAAAATTTTCAGACTTTCATTTCAAATACTGTTCTTATTCTTCAATAGCTATAGTACCTACATGACCACATCCCTGGCATCTTGAGTGCCCTTTGTTGTCTTATAGGTCTAACAAATCAAAAGAACCTGTGTTGTAAGAACCAATTTATGGAATTAAAGTAGATCATTTGAATATTACTTTGGACCCAAAAGAAAATAGCTCAGGCATAGCTCGGTCCCACTAAGTTTGTTCCTATAAGACAAACATTATATGTCAGACCTTGTCTCATTGTTTAAACATATCTACTTTCAATATGATCAAGAGGATTTTAAAATTTTCTCTATACCTACAAATATACTATCTAAGATGATTTCCAACAGTATTATAAATAGATAGTTTAGCTTATTTTTTAAAACTGTTTCCTTTTATTTTTTGTTTATAAATATAGGCAGAGCAAGAAGTCTTTAAAATCAAAATTTTAGAAAAAACTCAATAAATTATTTGAAATTATTTTGTAGTCTACTCTTCTATTGTAAAACGACCCCATGAGCCAAGCAACTTAAAGAAGAAAGAGCTTATTGGGGCTTACAATTTCTGAGGGTGAGTTCATGATCATCATGGTTGGATAAAATACAGCAGGCAGGCAGGCATGGAGCTGGGACACTAGCAGATCCACAGATGTGTGAATCACATCTGACCCACAAGCACCAGGCAGAAACTAGAGAAAGCTGATTTCTCAAAATTACCTGGGCTTTGAAATCTCAAAGACCATTTTCACAGGCATTCCTCCTCCAGTAAAGCTATATCCTCCCAATCCTTCCCAACAACTCAAACAAGTGTGGACTAAGCATATGAGCCTCTGGGGCCCTTCTCATTTACTCCTTCATGTTCCACTACCTGGCCCCCAGCAGCTTATAACCATATCATAACAAAAAATGTGTGTAGTTCAACTTCTAATGCCCCCATAGCTTTTCATAGTCCCAACACAGTTTATAAGTCCAATGTGTTTTCTAAGATTCAAGGCAATTGCTTAACCAAAACACCCTGTAAAGCCAAAAAGCAGATTACTTTCAATATATAATATCACATGCCATTTTTTATTAGATATTTTCTTTATTTACATGTAAATTTCTCCATTCCCAGTTTCCCCTCCAAAAAACAAAGAAACAAACAAAAACAACAAAAACAAACCCCTGTTGCCTCCCACTTCCCCATGCCTGCCACCCCGCCCTCTCCCACTTTCTGGCCCTCGCATTCCCCTACACTGGGGCACAGAACCTTCATAGGGCTGAGGTCCTCTCCTCCTATTGATGATCGAATTTGCAATCCTCTACTATACACATGCTGCCAGAACAATCAGACACCTCCATGTGCAGTTCTTGGTTGGTGGTTGAGACCCTGGGAGCTCTGAGGGTACTAGTTAGTTCATATTGTTGTTCATCCTAAGGGACTGCAACCCCCTCAGCTCCATTGGTCTTTTCTCTAACTCCTTCACTGGGGACCCTGTACTCAGTTCAATAGATGTCTAGCACATGCCATTTTGAAAGGGAGGATTATGGGTACAGTGAGGAAATATTGGACAAATGTCTGAACACAAACTGAGCAAACCACGAATCCTGTAGCAGAGTACTAAATGGCTTAGATTGCTTTTCCCCTTCAGCTTTGCTGACTGCAGCACACTTTTCTCTCTTGGGTTCTACTCCTTATCTGTATCTCTCCTTGGCAGATACTCTGTGACTCTGGCATCTTCAACATCCTGAGGATCTCCAAAGCAATTCAGGCTTCATTTTTTACAGCTTCATGCAATTAATGGCCTTTTTTTGGCCTCCATGTCAGGGCTCCCTTGCCACATGACTGACCTCAGTGGCTGTGTTTAACTGTTAAGGAAGATTCCACAATCCCTTCACTCCTGCATTTGTAATGACTACAAAGCAAGAACCATTTGGCACATGTCACCACAATTCTGATGCTCACTCTGGATGGAACTTGGCCCCTTCCTTAAATTACATTGGTATAACCTTTGGTTTGTTGTTTTCCTTTGTTACATAAGCTTTCCACTTTTGTAAGTGAGAAACTTAGCTGGATGGGCACTATTCCTTTTACTGCATTTCTCACTATCTCTTTCAGGAAAAATCTTGGTATCAAATTTAAATTTCCTGGTCATCTTTTTCTAATCATACTGTAGTTTTGTTGTTTTTTTGTGTTGCTTGTTTGTTTATTTGCTTCTGCTGCTTGCTTGCTTGTCTGCTACATTTTGTTTTGACCATGCTATATCTCATTATAGATTAACATAAGAATTATCACTAATAACTGCAAAACACAGTCCATACTAGTCTACCACCAATAAATTTACTCCAAACTCTTCAATGTAGCCTCAGGCATTTTTGTAACCACCACATTCTTAATCAAAATATCTCAAGAATGGTCCCCAATTATGTTTCTAATATGATTCCCCTTTAAAACTTCTTGTTCTGGGCTTCCAAATTATACTTTTCTCTCACCACCAGTATCTTCTAAACTCATACTAGGATGAGCCATAAGCTACAATTACAATACTAAACTGCTTTCAAAATCCAAGGTCCCAAAGTCTTCCATCTTGTTTCAGAACATGATAGGCCTGTCAAATAAATATTCCTGCTAGTAACAAATTCTGTCAAAAATTTTTGTTTGTTTGCTTCTGTGAAAACACAACAAGCCCATTGTGTTTTATAGATGTAAGATTTTGTTGTGTCTTATAGTTTAGGAGGTTAAGTTTATGACCATTATTGCAAGGAGCATGGCAACAGGAAAGCAGGTATAAAACTGGAGCAATAACTGAGAGTTTACATCTGATCTACAAGTAGGAGGCTAAAAAAGAGGGGTAGCCAACTAGGAATTGCATGGATTATGAAATCTCAAAGACTATCACCAGTGTCACACTTTTTCTACAAGACCACAGGTCCTAATCCCTCCCAAACAATTCCATAATCTGTGCAATATGAGCCTACTAGTGCTTTGCTCATTCAAAACATAGATTCTGTTAAGAGATTGCAATATGTTCATCCATTAAAAAATGGTTTGGAACACACACACACACACACACACACACACACACACAAACACACACACACACACACACACACACACACATGAATAGTCACATTCAAATGAAAGAGAAAATAATAAAGTTTGTGGTCCAAGCTGTAGTCGTTTGAATAAAATGAATCCCCCCTAGGCTTGGATATGTAAATGCTTAGTCACCAGGAAGTAGAATTCTTTGATAAAATTAGACGGATTAGCAAGAGAGGCCTTGTTGGAAAAAGCATAAATTATAGATGAACTGTGTTATATTTTGTCAGGAATATCTTCCTATTAATATGTAGGCTTGAACCTAAAGGAAGAATTGGTAACTAGTGGAGTTCCACTAAGTTCTGATCTTTCCATCTGACATCATAAATAATCATTTATGGCCTTTTCTTTGAGAAAAGCAATGAAGTATTGCAAGGTACCTACTTTAGAGTACTAAAGTTGTTTCAGGTGCCTTTGAAAATATACCAGCAAATCTAACAGTCAGACCCAAGTGAAATTGTCATACAAGAACCATTTTTATATTCAAATGTATGTGTTAATTAACTTAGTTAATTATATGAGCATGCTGAGAGAAGAATTGGAACAATTCCTAACTATATTTCTATACACCCAGAATTTGTTAGGATGGTGATGAAATGATTCCTTTAAAGTCCCAAATCAGAAAACAGAATAATTTTGAGTTGATCATAAAATTTTGAGTTGATCATATAGTGTTTTCTATTTCATTTTCTCTAGGTTATCTTGTGAAATATCACTTATTCTCTTAAAAATATTTTACTTCTACTTTTTTTTCATTTAAATAGGCATAGCCATTTTTTTCTCACTTCGAATTTATGGATTGAAGATAGGGAATTAATTTTTCTGTTTAACACTAGTTTGCTGATCTTTTGTAAAGAGAGTATCAATAACTAGGGGAAGTCTCTTGACTAACAAAAGTCTCTTAAAAGAGATGAAAAAATACATCTAAGTTGCTGTTTGTATAACTTCTTGCTTGGGGATTTGCTGGATAGACTAATGTAAAGGTATTGGATCTGAGACCAGGATGTATTACAGTAAACTTGTGAGGTACTGCTATTCAGTACCTTGTTGATGACAGGTACTCCAACAAGTTTAAAGGATTTCAAAAAACCATTTCCCAGACATCAATCAAGACTGAACTCTGCATACAGGCCCTCCAAGGAACAATATTAGATCACATGTGTCGACTTTTTAGTACCATTGCCAAGATGGAGACCAGGGCTTGGAAACAGAATGTACAATTAAAATAAGAGAACAGCCAAACAAGAAAAGCAATAGTCCTCTCTTTTTTTTTTTTATTAGATATTTTCTTTATTTACATGTAAATTTCTCCATTCCCAGTTTCCCCTCCAAAAAACAAAGAAACAAACAAAAACAACAAAAACAAACCCCTGTTGCCTCCCCCTTCCCCATGCCTGCACCCCCACCCTCTCCCACTTTCTGGCCCTGGCATTCCCCTACACTGGGGCACAGAACCTTCACAGGGCCAAGGTTACAGCCATCCATCGAACTGAGTACATGGTCCCCAGTGAAGGAGTTAGAGAAAGGACCAATGGAGCTGAGGGGTTTGCAGCCCCTTAGGACAAACAACAATATGAACTAACTAGTACCCTCAGAGCTCCCAGGGTCTCAACCACCAACCAAGGACTGCACATGGAGCAGTCTGATTGTTCTGGCAGCATGTGTATAGTAGAGGATTGCAAATTCGATCAGCAATAGTCCTCTCTTAATACCTGAATAAATGCTGGTGTTTAAAGTTTTACTCAGAATTTTATTTGCATTATTAAGGTAGCCAGAAAAATCTAATTGATAACTATAATTGAAATTTATATATTTATTATTTTGTATTTGCCTGGTTTTTTTGAAAGCACCTCAAAAACAGTTCAGTGTCTTGTTAACCTAAGACCACAGTAGATTAAGCAGATGCACATAATATTTTAACATGCAGAATGGAGCATGCTATAAAGTTAAATAAGTACTCAAAGAAGTAAGGGAATGCAAGGAAAGGAAATGGTAATTCTATTTAACAGAATTTCTGAAAACCCCATGACACAGTGACATAAAGGCAGCTGTCCTTGAAGATGCCTGTTAGAGCAAAGATCATACATTGATTGTCTCCCTACTGAGAACAAACACAGAACTGTAAGTGTATAGGATATTGGGAAATATTAGGTATCTAGGTATGTTACAACATGATGTAAGAAAGGCATTATTCTGTAAGTTAATATGACATTAGTGGCATATCTCCATATTATACAATTAATGATAGCTATATTCTATGACAAAGGCATCCATGTTTAATATTCCATAATTTTATTAAAAAATCCAAGCAATGCATTACACTGTTGGAATATAATGAAATAACTGTGGATATTTCTTAATGTCCCATATGAATTTTAGTTGTCCGGTATCATAGTTATAGAATAATAAATAATTGCAGAAAACATGACCTAATTGTTTCTACTGTAAACAAATTGGGTAATTTTATTCTGTATATTAATAAACATATTTCAGTTTTGTTCAGATTAGATTACTAATCTAATACCTTTATGTGTGTAGAAATTACAAGTGTTTTCCACTGTATCCTGAAAAATTATAGATCATTTTAGAATTCATTTAATTATATCTTTTATTAATATGTCTTAATTAAAATGTTAGGATACCACTGATATATTAAATATGTAAATACAAAGTGCTAAGTATACTTATGTCTATAAAATGAAGTTATATGAAGTGTATAATTATTAAAGATTATTCATCCACTTTAATTAAATTTCTGTTCATTTTTACACAATTCATATTATTGTATGTTTTGCATCATATTTTCTCCGTTTCCTTGATTTGGAAGGTGTGATTGGGGAGGGTGTTGGGAATAACTCAGAAGTGAGCCACAAGGGATCTGCTCTTTGCTGATCTTATTTATGTAAACTGTTTTCAGAAATACCAAAGTCTTGCCAAAATAGGTCACATTTACAAATGATAGATTTAGCTTTTGCAACAAATGCTGCACACTTTCCTCCTTAAGCCTGGGCCATTTCGAGGAAAAGCTAATTATCTTAGGGCTCTGAGTCAGCTGTGCCAAATGGTCTCACAGTTAGCAGCAGAAAAGAAATGAAGCACAGAGCGGTAAACCTTGGGGATTCACCTGGCCTCCTTTGCAGCCAAGACTGTTCCTATGGTGTCAGACAACAATTAAAATCTTGAACTTGAAGGTGACTCAGAAAAAGGGCAAACTAAAAAGTGTAACTTTTTCAAACAGGTCATGCAGCGTGGAAAAATAGCCCGTCTTAAAAGAACATGGAGAATGGAACAATTTGTAGTTGTGCAGTTATCCATCTACTTGGGTAGGAAAGTATAACAGAGCAAGGATTGGACTGGCTGTGCGCCCTCTGTGGGTCATCTTCACTACCTGAGTCATCACAACATTCCTGTGCTCAATTTATCACAAATAAGTTAGGGACTCAGCCTAAATGACTTCTGAAGCTGCATCTAATTCATATTCTGTAAGTCCTTCCCTTACACAATCACCAAATCCAAACACTATTGTGGATGCCAGCAAGTGCTGGCTGACAGGAGCCTGATATAGATGTCTCCTGAGAGGATCTGCCAGTGCCCAACTAATACAGAGTAGAGGCTCACAGCCATCCATTGGACTGAGCACAGGATCCCCAATGAAGGAGCTAGAAAAAGGACCCAAGGAGCTGAAGGGGTTTGCATCCCCATAGGAGGAACAATACGAACTAACCATTACCCGCAGAACTCCCAGGGACTAAACCATCAATCAAAGAGTGTACATAGTGGGACTCATGGCTATAGCAGCATATGTAGCAGAGCATGGCCTAATTGGTCATTAATGGGAGGAGAGGCCCTTGGTCCTGTGAAGGTTCTATGCCTCAGTGTAGAGGAATGCCAGGCCAGGAAGCAGGAGAGGGTGGGTTGGTGAGCAGGGGGTGGGAGGGGAGCGAACAGGGTTTTTTTCTTTTTTCTTTTTGGAGGGAAAGGAGATATCATTTGAAATGTAAATAGAGAAAATATCTAGTAATAAAAAAAAAAGTCTTGTCTCTGTTGACTCAGTGTATAGAATATGCCCTACCCAGAGGAGGTATTGCTGGAAAATAAGCTGAGGTGTTAGTGGGCTAAAGAAATGAATTCCAGCAAGCAAGGCATATGCTCACAGAAACAGTCAAATCCGTGTTTGATTTGAAAAACAGCATCAGTGTTTCCTGCAGGTTTGCAAATTTCTGTATGAAAAACTAAAAAAATATGTAAGCTCTATAACATCATAGAATACATCTTGTAATCTCAGGTACGCAGCAGGCTGGGGCAGGAGGCCACAAGGTCAAATCTTGCTTGAGTAATTTAGTTATATACAAATATTGAAATATAATAATAAAAGCAAAAACAACAAAATATGCAAAGAGTTTAGATCTACTCAGTAAGTACTTGTCTAGTATGTATGCAGGCCTAAGTTTGGTTTCATATATATATATATATATATATATATATATATATATATATATATATATATATATATATATAATGTTTATATATACATATATATGGACTAAAGACTAAAATTTTTCTAATATATTCATAGCACAGAAATTGATTTTCAGGTCTTGGCTAGACTGACACTTCTTGAGCACCAGTGCCCAATCCTTCCATGGTTAGTGAACATGGTGCTTGGGATAACACACAGAATGATTTAAAAAATTTATCCTCCCAAGTGTAGTCATAGAATTTACATGATTAGCTCCTTCTTGCTCTAACAAAAGCCGTAGTTTGAATAGAAATTTAAGGTCAGAAAAATATGTGTTTAAATTTCACTTGACTTACATTGCTATTACAAGTATGGAAGAATTAAAATCTACTCAATTACTTTTACCATTATTTCTTGAATATACATGGATTTTCTAGAGGAATAATTTATCCAGAAATTGAGGCCTTGGATGTCCCAACATTGAAGTAGCTGCACAGGGAAATTCGGGAGGCCATTTCATTTACACACAGGACTTCACTGTCTTGTGGAACATAAATCAGTCAGATGAAAATTTAATACTTTGTGTACCTCTGACTTTAAACTAATAACCCATAGTCATTATTTGTGTTTTATACTTTGCTGTTCCTAGAAATTAGTTATGACAGGATTAAGCATGTTTATTAAGGTAAGATTTCCAACAGTAGATTGCAAAACAATCTGATTTATTTGTTTAATATTGACTCTCCAATAGAGCTACTCAGAGTATATTGAGATGTACATTTTAAATGCCATGTTTACAGCTTGATCTTTTACATATGACTTTGAAAGCTAACCCCACTGTACACTGGGGTTAGCTACTACAATGTACATTACATTGTACACTGTACATTGTAATAATTGGAATATAGAAAGGATCTAAGACAAAAGTTAAGTATTTTCCTCTTATGCTGTATTCTTCTTACTCAGATTTCAGCACTCTCAGAGGCATAAAGAAAACTTTCTAAAGCAATCATTGACACAGATTGTATGGAGGTAAAAATCTATAATTATAATTTCCAAATTGACTGGATCACAAAATCAAATGCTAAAATTGAGAGTTTTTTAGTGTCTAATTTTCTAATTTAATAGACACTTGCAAAATTTCAGAAAAACAAGGACCAAAAAAAAAAAAAAAAGATGTCCAATGATATGGAGAGACAGTTAAATGGGTAAGAGCTGATACTCATAGATGACCTCAATTTTATTCCCAGAACCCACATCAGGCAGCTCACACCCACCTGTAACTCTAGCTCCAGGAGACAGGTGTCTCTGTCACCTGCAGGTACTTTGATTCACACACTCACACACTCACTCACACACACACACACACACACACACACACACAATCAATTTTTTATTAGGTGTTTTCTTTATTTACATGTCATACAATATCTCCTTTCCCAGGTTCGCCTCCAAAAAAAAGGAAAGAAAAGAAAAAAATTAAAATAAAATAAAAAAACAAAACCAGAAGCAAACCCACCCTCTCCTGCTCATTGGCCCTGGAATTCCCCTACACTGGGGCATAGAACCTTCACAAGGCCAAGGGCCTCTCCTCCCACTGATGACTGACTTGGCCATCCTCTGTTGTACATATGCTGCTGGAGCCACTAGTCCCACCATGTGTACTCTGAAAAGACCCAAGGAGCTGAAGGGCTTGCAGCCCTATAGGACAAACAACAATATGAACTACCAAGTACCCTCAGAGCTTCCAGGGACTAAACCACCAACCAAAGAATCAATTTTTTAAAATAAAAATGATATTCAAGTTTATTCAGTTCTAATTTTCAAATTTGCTGATTTGAAAATAGTCTTAGATTAAAAATAGTCTTAGATTCAGGGTAATTTGACCAACCAACCATTAAACCCCTTCTTCTAAATGGATTTAAACTAGGAACAAACTCTGTGTATTAATACCATATTTATTTTAAAAGGTAAATAATTATCTCTTTTATAAGCATCATTGAGGTTTTTATTCATTTTATTCACTTAATGTTTATTTAGTTATTTTCACATTCTGGTATGTAGTTTCATATGATAAAGAGGGAGCCTACAATCAATAGACAGTGCAGGATGGAACAAAGAAATAGACTGTGTGTAAAATAACAATTAAATAAAGAAGAAAGATATTTTGAGTTGTAATTCTAAGCAGAACATGTTCTTTACTCAGCCATCTCCAGTGTGAATTTGGACATTTTTATTTGTCACAAACAACTTTAACCACAAAATGAATGTCATCATTGTCTATGAAGATTCAAAGAAAATATTGAGAGAAAATGAGCTATTAAAGACAGTGTTTTAAGAGAAAAGAGGCTTATTCAAAGCATTAGGTTTTGAGTCTTGGGTCACATTCTTTGAAGTTTATCAACCAGTGGTGCTGATCTCAGAAATGACAGCTCCTAACTGCAATATATTCAAAAATAATTTTTCTGTTACCTACTTGTATGCCAAGAGATAGGCAACTATCTTCAAGTTTCAGGTGAGTGTGCGTGGACACTGTTAGCCTGATCAGAGTGTTACTAGTGGGTGATGTTGTGTGAGTTCTTCTGGCAGGTCTATTTATGTAAGGAATGACAGAGCTAGAGAAAGTACCAGGCAGAGAGAAATGTGAAAGATTGTATTACTCTGTAATAACTAAATGCCTAGAACTGCATATTTGGGAGAAAAGCTTACTTAGTTCATGTTTTTGAAATGGAAATTCTGAGATTAGACTGCTCCATCATCTAGACCCACAGGCAGCCACATGGTAGATCCTTTCTGATGACATGTCTTTATATAAACGATCATGTTGTCAGACAGGACCCAGAGTGGTTCTGGCTCTGTATCCACTTTGTCTTAGCTACTCGTTCTTCTTGCAACAAATTCATTCCACAAGACCAGTACTCATTTCCCCAAGGAAAGTGCTTAGCTACCTAACAGATTTTACTCCTTCTTTTTGACACTAGGAAAGAACAAGCCTTTGATGGATGAATCATTTGGCATGGACAAACACATCCAAATGTCACCTTCCATTTGTAAGATGGTAGCACAAGCCTACATAGTATATAGATCACTGTACTTAAATTTTCAAATTATCTTAAATGATAATTATATTTTAAAAGTATCAGACTCATAATGCTTTTTTATGACTTGTCAGTGGTAATCAAATAGTTTTTCTGTTACTACTGAAAAATTAAAAAATAATGGATTTTATTTGTGTGAAATTGTCTTCTCAAATAAGTTATGCCATGTAAGGCCAAATATATATACTGATGCTTAAATACCAGTAAAATTAAGGGGGGCATAGTTTTAAGATGTTGTTTCAAGAACATTTTTGGCTTAGTTAAAGTGTATATGCAAAAAAGATAAAGCACATCTTACTTCATGTAAGACATGGGCAAATTATAAAGCTTGAGTTGCTATAATGATCTGAAAGGCAGATATCCAACAGGAATTATGTCACACATCTCATTGGTACTTTAAACTAAATTGTAAAATGTATGTGGATACAGTATTACTGCATATTTGCTTGCATTATTTGCATGATTGAACATTTGATGTCCTTTTTTAAATTTCCTAAAATGTTACCCATGTGCTGGAAAGAATAGCTCAACAGAGAGAGTCCTTAGTTGTGCCAGAACGACCTAAGTTTGAGTCCATAGACTCACATTAGGAGGCTCACAACCATCTATAGCAACAGTTCTAACTTATCTAAGATAATTTTCCTGGCTCCCGGTACCAAATTCACATGCATATACTTTCACAGAAATGTATACATAGGATTTTGAAGAAAATCAATATGTTTTAAATGCTCAAGTGAAAATTTCAGTAACATAAAAGCCAAGAAATAACAGTTACCATCAATGGACTTCCCTTTGGTGATCCTCATACTCCTTAATTCATTCTTCTGCTACTGGAAAAAAAAAGTTAGAATAACTTATTATATCATGAATAAACCCTGCACTATTTTATCAGTAACTTAATGTGAAACCTGCATCATGGGCACACAATCACAAATAAATATAAAACCACAAAGAAAACTAATGATAATTGTTTTATTATATGTTTCTTGAGGATAAAGACTGCCAATGTCTGTTTATTCCTGGTTGTATTCCTGCTTGCTTCCTTAGAACCAAGAAGAAATAATGACATTTGGCTCATATTGCTTCTATAAAATGTGTCAAGAAATGACACTGGACATTGAGAACCTGGTTCAGAGCTTAAGAACACTTGTGTATTTTTTGTTTTGTTTTGTTTTTCCAAAAGACCTGACTAAGACCTACATAATGGCTCACAATCACTTATAATTCTAGTTCTGGGGAATCTATCACAATCTTCTGGCCTATATGAACATGACATACACATATGGTACACAGATATGCAAGCAGGCAAAACATCAATACCCTTTAAAGAAAAGTATATAAATCTCATAAGAAAGAAAGAAAAAGTAGACACACTTAAGTTATAGGAAAGTTTTATTCTTTTTTAAATATTGATAGACATTCAATGAAACACAATCTATTGTGTTCAATGGAAGGACAAATAAAGTTGAGATTCCATTGCTGGCCACAGAACATAAATTTCCTAGAGTGGAGTAGAATAACCACTTTGCACCATGACAAAGTAGCAAAGTGCTCTTAATGTTTGATTTCCATGGACTCATCACATTCAAGGAACTCTTAAGAACTGCAGAATTGAGCCTTCCTTGAATAATAGTTGCCCTGATAAAAGAAAAGAACCTCCTAATGCCGATTAATACCAGTGAGGAAGAGCTAAGACACAGAAGAGGGGATGACAGAGATAGAGATCATCCGGAAGATGGAAGTCATGTTTAGGACCAGTATTTCTAGTCCTCTTAGAATTTTGAGAGATTCAATTTAGCAAGAGGTTGACAATATCAGTGTAAGAAACCTATTAATAGTCATTTGACATTTTGTTGGATACAATAATGTGTAAATTCATGATTTTTAATTGTCTGTACTCAACTTACAATACAGAAATTCTTCATTGACTCTGTTTTCTTTGAATCATGATTAAAATTTAAGTTTTCTAAAAGTTGTAATAGTTTTCTATCATTCATGTTCTTTATTTGTGAGAAATTATTTATTCATATTTTGCATATCATGAATTTTTTAGTTCCAGGAATAACAACTATCATCTTGACAGAAAAAGAAAATTCTTCAGTTAAGAGTTGTTATCAAAGGGTTAGTCAGAAATCATGAATTCCTTATTTATAAAGTTCCGTCCACAACTATACTTAGGCATTTAAAAAGAAAATGTAATATTGTTCATTTTTAGTAAATGTGATATACAAAATTGTAAATTTTATGTTATCAATAAAATTTTATGTATTTATTTTTAATATTTGCAATGCTTAGTTTTAAACACGAGGCTTTCTAACTACATATAATATAAGCATGTTGAACACTTTAGATACATAAATGATTTATAAAGTATATTCAGGTGCTGGAGGGTTGCCTCAGTGATCAAATTAATCTCTTTTTAGAGGACCTGGCTTTAATTCCCAGCATCTACATCATGATGCTAAGAACCATCTGTAACTCAGCTGCAGAGGGTTGTATGCCCCCTTCTTACTTTCATGTTCACACAGGACTACATATTCTCTCTTACATCAATTTACATGAACAAAATAAAATGAAAACAAATATTTTAAAATACTTCATTCAATAAATACTGAATCATATACTTAGCACAATCAGCACCCACCAGGCACTCTTAGGGCAGTTGAGATCATACCAAAATAATAAAATCAAGGATTTTTGTTCATGTGGAACGTACAGTTGATGCACAAGAGTAACAAACTTCTAAGTACATTCAAATATTTTGTCTTCATTGAGGTGAAAAAAAAAGCAGTAGACGTTAATATTTGAGAGAAATCATAGCAGGCTTCAAGAAGCTTGCTGTACAAAAGACAAAAAAATCATACTGAGGATGACAACAGAGAACTAATTCAAAAAAGATTGCAAAATAATATTTTAAAAATATGAAAATAATCAGTGTTTACAATATTAAGGCCACACATTAGAATGTAATTTTGATGCTGATACTGTCTATAAATATGTAAATTTCCTATTGGTTTATGTTTCCACCATCATTGTAAACTGATGTAATACATCTTTCATTTTATATACATATATATAATTAAGTCTCCTTCAAATTAATATTTAACATATTAGCTGGGAGCTGTTAGGAGAAATACCACACTGAGAGTCTATAATTCTGAGTTGTTGATTACTCTCATATCTGATACAGAACCATTTTTCTAGAAAAGACCACTCCAAAGAGAATACCTGAAGCACTAGCCGTAGTCCAGCTCAAGACAAGCTTTACCACATGGAGTCTCATAAACTCGAGGATCCAAGTCCCTACGGCAGAAGAAATTTAACTTATGCAGTGTGTCACGATGAAAACTGCCAGGATTCTGGGGACATGGATGCATTGGACTGGTTTAATACTTCGGTTAGCCTGGAGCAGCCATCATCACAAACTCTATGAAATGTTATTTGTGCCCGTACAGTAACATTAATTTTCTTTTAATCTTTGTCTGCCTCAGGAAATATATCAATTGAATTTCACATTTCTTTCTAGGGAATCAGGGACTCTGAAATCCAAATTCATTTACCTTAATTTTTTTCACATTTCTTTCAAAACCCTAAACATATTAAAGCTCAAGAATTTATTTTCTTGTATTCACTTCCTCAAAATGAAAAAAAAAATATACTGTTTAGGTTGATGATGTGAACTTTAATAAAATGAATGGGTTATTCAATTTATTTTAAAGGAACACATTCATCTAATTCAAACGAGGGAGCTATCTTAAGCATACGGGTTGTTTTTGGAATAAGTAAATGTATGAATAATAAGGGATGTCTGCAACCAGAACACTCTAGGTTTTGTATTCAAATCAATCTCTTTTGACCTAAATCTTCTTGTACAAGTTACCTAAACACATTGTCTCCATTTTTCAATATTAAAAAACAGAATTGGTGCATTCACTTTCAATACAATGGAATGTCATTTAGCAATATGCTTCCCATGGCATCTGTTATCTTAAATATTTTGTTGTGTACTTTTTTAATAAGAAAATATTTTGTGTGACCTTAGTGCTATGGGTATATAAAATTAAACCCAAATCAAAATACTGACAAGAAATTATGTAAGTGATTGACATACATACAGTTTTACCCCTTTTAAAAGATGAAAACAGGGGCTGGAGAGATGGCTCAGTGGTTAAGAGCACTGACTGCTCTTCCAGAGGTCCTCAGTTCAATTCCCAGCAACCACATGGTGGCTCACAATCATCTATAATGGGATCCGATGTCCTCTTCTGGTATGTCTGAAAACAACTACAATGTACTCATGTAAATAAAATAAATAAATCTTTAAAAAAAGAAAGATGAAAACAAATTTTCACAATAATATGTTGGACTGCTTATCTAATTTTTCATAAAACATAAAATTTTGCTGAATATTTAAGGTTGAGGAGGATAAAGAATACTTTACATATGTTCAGAGTTGATCAACATTTTGATGTTGTAATTGTCAGTATTTCAAATACTACTTCACATGACTATGAAGCACAAAATGGCAGATCTGTGTTTAAGGCCATTGCAAAAACTGATATAAGGTTTTTTTTATCAAATATTATAACAAAATTAACAAAAATATTTTCTAATGAAATTTAAACTAGGGATAAGATCAAGAACTAAAAAATATCACTGACAATATAGTTCAAAAATATTCTCATTTATCATATGATGGGCAACAATAAGCATATTTCTGCCATGAGTCCATTGTGTTTCCATAAATGACATTTGCTTTGTATGGTTCTTACAAACTTTGCAAATTTTATTATATGATAATCTGCAATTCGACCCAAACTGTTTCAGGCAGCATACATGAACATTGTATGATGGGACGTCATTCACAGGGCAGAACTGTGCATGCTCAGAACCAAAGCTGTGGTCAAAGAGCAATCAACTGTGTAATTAATGCTGGGAAAATTTTGTATTCGTAACCTGTTTGATTATTTATTTAATGTTTGGTTCTTGTGCTTTTAGACATCTTACGATGCTGCCATAAGTTTTATGACCTGCGCATTCTTATGTAATCCCATAAGGATTACCACCTCAGTTTAGAAAGGAGCACTGGTGTTAAAAATCAATATGTGAAACATTCTGTGTCATGTACAAATGTTTTCCTTCAGAAGAGGAAAGAGTTATCAAAAAGAATTTTTCCTTTCTATTTTCAAAATGACAGCACTTAATAGTGAAGCAGTGATGTGGCTAAGAATAAGGAAATCTCTGTTTTTGAAAAAGGGAAAGAGGAACAAATTAAAGCATCCGGCCTGGATTACACATGCTAGACACGGGCCTCTAAAGCATCCGGCCTGGATTACACAT
>NW_022196903.1:56240682-56248841 GCF_008632895.1 Mastomys coucha
CTCTAAAGCATCCGGCCTGGATTACACATGCTAGACACGGGCCCCTAAAGCATCCGGCCTGGATTACAGATGCTAGACATGGGCCCCTAAAGCATCCGGCCTGGATTACACATGCTAGACACGGGCCCCTAAAGCATCCGGCCTGGATTACACATGCTAGACACGGGCCCCTAAAGCATCCGGCCTGGATTACACATGCTAGACACAGGCCTCTAAAGCATGCAGCCTGGATTACAGATGCTAGACACAGGCCTCTAAGGTGCGTAGTGTGAGTAACATTGACAGCACAACAGAAAGAAAAATAATTTTATAAATGTTGACACTTGGGTGATGTTTTTTTCTTTGGATTACCTTTGAGTAAAATTCTGATGAGTTGTCTAAAGATAAGTGCTTTGGAAATTTCTCTGGGATTTAAAATAGAATCATTTTATTAGGAAAAAAACTAACATATTGACTGAAAGAATGATCACCAAATTACATAAGTTTAAACTAGAGATTAGATGTAACCGATTTTTTCAGGTTCTTTCAGTATAAGCATACTTAGAAATATTCAGAATTTCTAAATTAATGCAACAAACACATGAGGAGTCACGTACCTCAATAATGATACTTAGAAAAAGAATAGCAAGGATTTAGTTATAAATATACATATGAGCATAAACATTTTCTCAGCAAAGTAAATACAAATTACCTATAAATACAAAGCCTACTAGTGAGCCAACAGAGGAAAATATTGACATCTAAATTTTAAAAGGCAGCTGGGCAGTGATGGTACACACCTTTAATCCCAGCACTTGGGAAGCAGAGGCAGGTGGATTTCTGAGTTCGAGGCCAGCCTGGTCTACAGAGTGAAATCCAGGACAGCCAGGGCTGTGCAGAGAAACCCTGTCTCAAAAACGAAAAACAAAAAAGAAACAAAACAACATCAACAAAAAACAGTAAATTTTAAAAGGCTTAAATTGAACTACCCACCAAGATGGACAGTTAAGGTATTAAATCTTGTTGGAATTAAAAACTTGAATAGTTCCATCAACTTCCCTGATGAGCCTTGAAGAGCAAAACAAAGAATAAATAAACAACAACAGAATGAAAACAAAACTCCTCATAGTAAGCCCCTTAGGAGAACTCATTGACTCAACCAAAACCAGAAGCAAATGTTCCCTCAATAAAGACTGAATTACATACTTAGCATAATTAGCATCCACCAAGATCTATCTGGGCAGTTGAGATCACATCAAATTAAAAAAAAAAAATCAAGGATTTTTGTTCATGTGGAACTTACAGATGGTGCACAATAGTTATAAACTTCTATAATACATTCACATATTTTACCTGCATGGAGGTGAAAAGGGCAGTAGACTTTAATATTTGACAGAAATCAAAGTTGCTTTCAAGAAGTTGGTGTACAAAAGACAAAAATAACTGAGATTGACAACAGAGAACAAATTAAATAGAACTGCAAAGTAATATTTTTAAATAAGAAGATAATCACCACTTATTATATATGCCACAAATTAGAATCTAATATTTGATGGTAATACTGTCTTTACATGTGTAAACACCTTATTGGTTTATTTTTCCATCATTGCTGTGCACTAAAAACTTGAAACAAATGTTACAGTGTAGGACTACCAGGGATGTTCACTGGAAATATCCTTGCCAATTTCATGATAGGCAAAAAAGACTTTTGCTTTGGCAAAGTTGACTTGCTTGCTTAGACACATGCTAACTATTGCTACTATCATTCAAGAGTGTACTGTTCTCCCCAAATACTGAGTCTAGATTTGAGAAATGTTTAACTAAGGAGTGAGGAGGCAGGAATGGGAAACCCCTGATTGTTCTGGGCCATGAACTACAGCTGAGAAGTGAGATTAACAGTAGGCTTGTACAAAGCTGTGGATCTTTTAGCTTAAACAAATTTCAAAAGTGCAGGAGATCAAGTAAAAGATCATTTTGTTTCACCTTGTACAATTTGATTATAAGAATAGAAATTTTCCAGCAGAAACATTGGATCAGTAGAGTGTTGTACAGATAACACACACACACATACACACACACACACACACACACACACACACACACACACACACTCACACTGATTCTTTTAAAAACTGAAGCAGTGTCAATGTTTCATTTTTACAATTCAAACCTCAGCAGTATCTTAAAATACTAATAAAGCTGAAGACACGCTTTGGGTAGCTGTGTGCTGGGCATGATACTTTGTTTTATGAAGATTATCTCAATTATGCCTAAAATTACTTCAGTTTCAAAACTGTGAATTTTGGGATATGTGGCTCATGAATGGTCCAAACGTTACAGGGCTTTTAATACAAGATTAATGATAGATATATTAGCAAAATTTTGTAAAACAAAGATAATTATGGATCTGAACCCCAATGGCCTGGATTTAAATTCTGAAACTGCCACTTAACATAAATCAAGTTTCGGGCTGCAAGCTTCTTTGTCTCTCAAATGGGGCTATTGAACTCCAAGCTATTTACAATGCCCATGACTCTCTCCTGTGCCTTGGGGGCTGAGACTAAATGTGAAAAGTTACAGTCATTTTAATATTTTTAATAATGAATTTTGACTTTCTGCAGTTAAATCATAACATTTTAGGCTTAATTTTTAATTATCACAGGTAATGTCTCCAGTATTGGAGTAAAATATGTATTCTTTACATACACTCTGTATTTACTAGAAAAATCAACCAACCAAATCACAGATTCTGGATAATACTTTTATAACCTTTGGGGTACAGTATTGCTGAGGAAATACACATGGCATGATAGCAATTGCAAGAGGATTCTATCCACCATGAAGAGGATAGTGTCATATATGCCCAGGTTGCAGACACAGTTGACATCACATATCTACACAGCTACCCCCGCTTACCTACTCATTGATCCCACACACACTTGCAGGGACAAGTACACAAATGTCTAAGCATTGGGAAGAAAATTTGGCTAAAAAGTTCGTCTTTTTTTTTCCTTTTTTAAAAGTTAATAGCTTTTTCTACTTTATGCCTTGCTAAACCATCTTAATTTAGCCCACTGCAGAACACTTGCTTCAGGGTAATTCTTCTCTCTATGTACAATTTATAACATTTTGATTTGGTTTCAGTTGATTAATTTTGATCAATGCAAAGAGTTTATACTCCCTAGTGAGAAAATACATATACTGAAGAATATGTGTTTTCCCAAGTTATGTTCCCCAGAGTATTTTAAAATATAATTTACTTTAGACATCCCAGATAGATATTGTATCCATACTGCTAAAGAATATTGAAGTAGGTTTCAAATCAATTAAATTCTTTGTATCAATTTTAAGAGCTAGATAATATGCACACTAATTTGAATATACCCACATGAATAATTTGATTGTTGATGATTTCATTTGTTTTACTGAAAGTCGAACTTTCGCAGAGAGCAGGGTGAAAATATATTAATTTTCTTATGAATAAATTCATGATGCTTCAGTAGTTATAATAAAAATTATAAGAAATGCCAAAGTTTTTCCTCATGTGGTAGGTAGATGGCCGGAAGGAGGCTGGTTGCTCTTGAAAAGAAAACAGCTCTGTTCTTAAATGTCCCTGTTAGGAAATTGAAAGTGATGCTAATGGCTAGGGTTAGCTTTAGAGTCTTTGTTTGGTAATCTCCACATATCTGCTCTAATCTTCCACATGGCCTTGAGAAGAAGAACTGGAAGGTAGATGGTTTACAGAGGAAGGTAAGTGCAGATACCAGCTCTTTAGACAGCCCAGAGTGCCTTTCAGCCAGGGTAGTGCAGTGTTCATTATCTCCTAGTCATGCAATGTACTGAGCTGTGTCTTAGGAACAGCAGGAGTTAACAATAAAAATTAATTTAGATTTTCCCCTTTCCTTTCAACCAAGCTACAGAGGAGGTATTAGTCTGTGTCAGCAGAAACTTAAAAGTCTACACGAAGTTATTCTAGTAAGAGAATATAGCTAAATTTAGTATTCAGAAATAAAATTCACATTATTGGGCAGACAAAAAATTACTGAGAGAGAAAAAATAGATAAGTGAGATTTATAACCTGGAAGAAAAATTACCCAACAGAAACAGATCTGGGCATGGCAAAGGGCAAAACAATCAAGTCATTATTTTATATAAAAATAAATGAAGGCTTTGAATAAGCAAAAGAATTTATGATAAAAATATAAAACATATATAAAGACAAGAAATAAAATGATTAGCAAACTGTCTAAGAAACTATCAACTTGTAGATATAAATTTAGAAACTATGGAAAATAAGGAACCAAGCAAAAAGAAACAACTTGATGATAAAGGTATCAGTGGCACATGGACCAATAAGTCCCTGAAAAAGAGAGTGGGAAAAGTGAAGAACAGAAAGATTATATGGAGAAAAAAAGTACATTTTACTACCCTTTAAAAATTTTCTCTTAAATGGTAAGTATCAATGTCTCATAGGAGAGAGAAAAAGGCATGCCAAAATAATTTAAATAATAATTTAAGCTCATACATGTAATATATACTCCATAATTTTATACTTGTTGTCTATTCACAAATACTTTCTAAAAAACTCCATTCTCCAAATTAAAAGAAGAATATAAGTATTTTATTCAATGTTGTATTATATTCAAACATAGATGCAATAGTGATGACAAGGTCAGATAGTAGACAATGAGGTGGAAGGTATAGAAGAGAAAAGAGACAGTACTCTATGAAGTTATTAACTTAAAGCACAAAGATTATCATGAAAGTGATTGTAAAATACATCAGGAGGCAGACACAGAAGTTGAGAACTAGAGATTAAAAAGACATGATCCTGAATTTAAACCTACCTCTGCATACTTCTCCCAAATGTTAATACTTGTACAAATGAATCTACTTTAGAATGTTTTATCTTTAGTTTCCATGTTGAAAAGTGGTATCTTTCCTCATACTCTTTTCCTTGGTAGTTAAACTTTTCAAAAATGTGTTCTAAATGATGACAAGTCTTTGTGCTCAGAAGGCAGGCTGTCATTCAGTTACATATGCTGTTAGGTAGATTCTAGAATGTTTGTCAACATAGAAATGTATACTTGTGAACTGGGGGAGGGGCTTATATTTTTTTTAGTAGCTTTATCAGAATAATTAAAGAAAGAAATTTCATAAAGCAATTTGTAAAAACAACACTGCACAGTCTTCTGATCATATACAAAGAAATAATTAGGTAATTTAATCTTGTAGATATGAAGTATTTAAACTGTTATAATATTTTTATTAATTAACAGTGGAAACAGTTAGCTTTTTTCTTAAATGATTAAATAAATAGCCAGAATACACTAAATGTAGCATATCACTTCACTGTAGACAAATTTTAATCCAGAAATATGGCTGCTCTGGCAACGGATCATATCTAAACAACTTGTAGGTCTTGGTGACCTGACTGGAATGATATACCTTTAATCATTATCATTCTGTCTCAAACACATACATGCATACATGCATACACACACACACACACACACACACACACACACACACACACACACACACATACACACCCTTAGTATGCAACCAAACAATGAAGGTAAATTTAGTTTGTAGAAGAAGCAGCCATGTTTGAAAGTGATGTCTAATTGAGGGGCAAAGTAACAAATTAGAGAAAGATTTGACAGAATGAGTCAGAACTAGAATACACCCAACTCTCAGAAGAATAGAAAGGAAAGAAGCTATTTAAGAGCAAGAGCAGTACAGAGTCAGGAATGGAGGGCAATTCAATAAGTGCAGTTCAGTTGAGTTCAACCAATGAAGTATACTGCAGTTAAGTGCAGTTCAATTGAATGTACTTGAGTTCATTTGAGGTCTTGTAGCTCCATTTGGTTCTGTTCATTTCATGCAATCAGTACAGTTCAGTTTGTGGAACTCAGAGGCAGTTTTTTCTAAGCAGAGCCAATAAATGATTAGCCAAAAGAAGCCAGTGTGAATCAGTCATCTTGGAGTAGAGTTTTAAGCCATAAAAGGTGAGTTGAACCAGCCAGCCAGAGTTCAGAAAGAACTAGAAAGAATGAATGAATATTTACAGCAGTAAGTCTCTGAGACAAACAATTATATATAGTGTATAAAAGTTACTTGTACATTTCACAAAATAATTATTTTACTAGATGTGTTGAAGTCAATGCAAATTTATAGCTCAAGTTATTTAACATTCATAATCTTATGAGAAACAGAGAAATACTCTGGCTCTAATAAAATTATTAATTTAATAAGAAAAATATGCTTTTCTATTCTGTTAAATTATTTAGGGAAATGCAAAAACACTTTAATTTTGTTAATGTACTTTTTATCTACATTTCTGTTTTGTTTGTTTTATTTTTTTAATTATTTTACACATTTGTATATCTTGGTTGCATGCATATTTGTGTACTCTGTGAGTACCTGTTACCCAGATAGGCCACAAGAGGACATCTAACCCCCTTGAACTGGCATTATTCATGGCTGTATACCATATGGGTGCTGGAGATCTATTCCAGGTATTCTGTTAAAGCAGCCAGTCCTCTCAACTGTTAAACTCTAGAGGAATTTTAAGCACTTGCATAAGATCACATTTAAACACTTTCTAAGTTTATATTATCCACTGGAGTGCAGAAGCATCCTTAGTACATACCTTTAATCACTATCAATGAAGGTAAGCTTAGTTTGTAGATGGAAGCAGCCATGTTTGAAAGTGAAATCTAAGTAATAGGCAGACAAAGTGATGAATCATAGAAAGATTTGTCAGAATGAGTCAGTGATACAATGCCCAACTCTCAAGAGAACAGCACAGGAACGAGGTTATTTAAGAGCAGCATAGGGAGAAAAAAAGGCTAGGCCTGGCTTTGTGGTGTGTGATATGTTGTTTGTGAATGGCAGTTTTATTGGGACAGTTTTACAAAGACAAGTTGCACAGAGGAAAAGCTAGACTCAGATAAAAAACAGAATAAGCCAGATAATGAGAAGGAGCCAGAAGATTAAAACATATTGCCAAAGTTAGTATGAGGCCAAGTAGAATAATTCAGTCAGAAGCCCAAAGAAGCAGAATTGAATCAGCTAGGAAGATTACAATGCTTGGATGTTAGAAGCTTCTAGACCTAGACCTGGGGATAGTTAGAACATAGAAAGAAAGGCTTTAAGTTCAGGACAAGCCGTGTATTCACACAGCTTGGGTATGGCTCTTATCCCATCATCTGAGCAAATAAAAGCAGTAATTACACCAAGCCATCTCTTCAGGTCCTGTTAATATATATTTAAATGACCTGTAACACCAATATCACTTTATTGAATAAAGTATGAGGTTTTGATATGTATAAAGTATAATGATCTAATCAGATTCATTATTATATTCATCTCTTCAAGAATTTATATATATATATATATATATATATATACATATATATATATATATATATATATATATATATATATATTAGTTAACATTCCCCTGAGAGGAACAGTTGTTTTATAAAGAAGAAAATGAAGTCAGACTGAATTTTGAGATTATGTCAGCCCTCATTTTTACCTCTTCAGTATCAAAATAACCTGTGCATAAGGAAGTGCAAACTTCCTTTGAAAATCCTTACAATTTAGACAGCTTTTGTGTCTTCTTTCCCTGTTTCCCTTCTGCCCAGTTGAAGGTATGCTAGCTACAGCATTAACATTCCTTAAGTAAAGTGCTTCTCAGCATTTTAAACATATTAATTTTTATTGTTAAATTGTGTGACTATGTGTATGGGTATATATTTGCACTTGATATTAGTTGCCAATGGCCTTAAGATGGAGTCAGATCTCTGGGAGCTGAAGTTAATGCTGATTATGAGCCATCTGACCTAAGTATTAGGAGCTAAACTGCAAGAACAGCCATGTCTCTAGGCCTGCTTCTAGGTCTCACAGTACACAGGACCACTTGTGTTGGGGGTAGAACCTGGACTTCTGCATTGCAGTGAATGCCAGTGATTCCAGGTTGTTGGGGCTCAGATAGTGAGTTCAGAAGAGTTACTGTCTCTGTAGGAAAGAGTTCTTTCTATGCCTCCCCTCTCCACCCTAGGAGATGGTTCAATGCCATTCCATGCCTCCCCTCTCCACCCTAGGAGATGGCTCAATGCCATTCCACGCTGAGGTCTGTGCAGATGTCTATTACAGGCCTCATTCTTTTT
>NW_022196903.1:56249905-56267264 GCF_008632895.1 Mastomys coucha
GGTATATGCCCAGGAGTGGTATAGCTGGGTCCTCCGGTAGAACTATGTCCAATTTCCGGAGGAACTGTACAGGCCTCATTCTTATAACTAGAGAATTATATTTAGGATGCCATCTCGTCATCACATCTATTTGGTATAATCATGTAATATTTGGAATATATATATATGTATGTATATATATATATATATATATATGGAAAAAATATATATTCCCACAGTCTAATATGATGCCTGAATCAGAGTAATCATTTAACAAATGACATTATAAGATAAAATTGAAAAGAAGAAAGGGGAAAAGTTAGAAAAAAGATGAGAAAATAAGAAATATGAAAGAAATTGAGTGCTGTAGCATTGCTTGTTGTTACTATAACTGCAGGTAATGTGACTTTCACTTCATTTCTTCAAGACACGTAACCACTGCAGAAAAAAAATATCATTTGGTTTTGATAGTAAATCAATCTTTAATATATTCCCTTATTAAGTTTCATTGACTCAATGAAGATAGATTACAAATAATCATGGTATGGATGGATAGATAGATGATAGATGATAGATAGATAGATAGATAGATAGATAGATAGATAGATAGCAGATAAGCAATGAATAAATCTATTTGTCCATCTTGTGTCACAAAATCATTTTGTAGTTAGCTTGATGATAAGTAGGTTAAACCTTCTGTCTTGAAAGCAAAGTTTATATTTGGCTAGGCTTACATTGTCTACTATAAAAAAACACTCAGAACACTAGCGAAGGGAATTTCTCTCTGAGCACTAAATTCTGAGTATTTTCCTTTACTATAGTGTTATTGTGATAGTACTGATTATGAGTTGATTCCTTGTGTATAGTTATGTATTATACATATTTATTATCTTCCAGGGATTAAGCCTGAAACGACTGGAGGCTGTCCAAGGAGGGAGAGAGGTAAGAAAGTATAAGGGGATGACGTGAAGGAAGAAGAGAAAATGGTTGAGGTGGCATGGTGTTAGTGGCTAAGGACACTAATATTGTAAATATATATGAACATATATGTAAATACATACACACATATATACATATATGTAGGAGTACATATATGTATATATTTTCTCACATATTCCCATTCATTCTGGTTATAACATGTTATACATATTTTTAAATGAAGATATGATCTATATAAGTAAACAAATATGCTTACTTCTTTGAAGTTGAAGAAAATACAGTTCATATTGGTAAGGAAGTTGAGGAAAATATTGTTCATCTTGGTAAGGAAGTGTTTCTATTTGAATGGGTTTCCACAGCAGCATGTCCTTCAGAGAGCTCAGAAAAGCCTTTTCAGCAGAATTTGCAACAGAGTATTTAAAATACCTGTTGTGGAATTAGCAGAATTTAAGTCAGAATGAGATATGCACAAACTTGGTTTGCAGTCCTGGTCACACCAAAGTTCTTAAATCTTCTTTAATAAATGCTGATTTCATCAAATGCTTTATAAATATAGTAAATTTGCATTGTAGGGGTATAGCAATATGACATCATATTATGAATGCGTTTATCTTCTAATCAAAGGGTGATGACAACTGCTGACATTCTCTGTTCTTGATGTCGGAAAGTTTGATACTAAATTCTAAATTGACGGGAGGGGTGGGAAGGACAGAATATTTGATTCCACAACTCAGTACTTTCTTTGTAAAAAAGTTATTATTATTTTCTGTGAAATTATTTAACCAATTATTGGCAAAAGTACAGGTGATTTGCTCTTACAAAATAAGAAAAAGATCTTCCCCCATCACTTGTGGTTTCTCTCTCTACAAATGGACTTCTGTCTTTGTGAGTAACACTTGCTCCTTTCTTCCCTGATCTAATTTTTCACGGGTATTTTCTCTTTCTGCTTATCATTTCAAGTCTCCCTCCCTTACTATTGTTTTTCATTCAAAGGAATATACTTTCTCTTAGTGGCTGACATCAGAGAAACAACTGGAGAGGGTGAAATATAGATGTATTCTTTAGGCATTTTTCATGATGTAAGAACCATGACTCCAGACACATCACAACTGATGCACATATGCACTCACAGAAGAGTAGGGAGCATGTATGGGTCTACAGAGTCATGTAACTCAAATTCTATTGCTACAAATGGAAAGTGCACACAAAATCCCACCCCTAACATAGAAGCTATTTGCAATTGATAATTGTGGGGAAAGGAAAAACCTGTTTTGTCCACTGAGTGTGTTAACCATAACCATAATCTAGGGCAGGCTCCATACTCAGGAATAGATGGCAAATACAACATAGTCAATGCACTTTCTGTTTCAGTATCTTTTTTATAGTTTTTCTGTTTTGTTTTGATTATTTTTGAGAGAGACAGAGAGAATAAACATGAAAGAAGGTGACTCCGTAGGTAAGTGGTAGGATCTGGGAGGTGTTGAGTAAGGGAAAGTCATGACCAAAATATATTGTGTAAAAAATATAAACATTTAAATTAAAATGTATTGACTCTCAAGCATCATGAATTCTCAGTTCTTTTATTGATTTGCAGTTCTAAAGGAGAAAAACAGGCAGGGATACTTGACATTTTGTCAAATCCTAATCAAATTCATACCATGGATCGGCAAAATCTTACTCACAAGCTAAGAATACCAAACCATTAAATAATTATAGTTATTAAAAGAAAAGATAAGGGCTGGAAGGATAGCTTGACAGTTAAGAGCACTTACTATATTCTAAGAGAAGACCCAGGTTCTGTTCCCATCATTCACATAGCAGCTTAAAGCTATCTGTAACTCCAGCATCAGAGGATCTGATTCTTTTTTCTGGCCTCCATTCACAGACATTGCATGCATGTTATCCACGAGCATACATAAAGAAAAAACACCCATATACAACACACACACACACACACACACACACACACACAGAGACACACACAGACACACACACACACATCCCCGTCCACATACACACACACACAGTTTTAAAGTAAGGAAAATTTTATCCCAACTTTTAGAGCTTTAATGACAATATACAGTTAGCTAATACATAGAACTTAAACATCATCAAACACACTCTTAATCAAAGTCTCTATACAAATAAACCAAAAATTTAAAGATATTTGAAGTTGTATAAAAGCTATCCATCAAGATGGCTCTGCAAGTAAGGGTTCTTTACTTGAAATCTCTTTCAGCATGACTGAGTGTGGTCATGGCTCTTCAGGAAGATATCAGAGACTCTTATAGGTGCAGTGACTGCTTTTCTTCAGAAGTCCTAACACGTGTTGTCTTACAGAGCACACTGATTTCCTCCAATGTGATGGTTTCTACAAAGCAGCACTGCTGCAGGTCCCCCGTCCTTATTCAATGCTCTCAGGAACATAGTATGGCGGAGGAAACATTAAATTCTTGCACCAATAGGGTAATGTTTTTAAGCAATGGTAAACACAATTCATTTCATCAGGAAACATTATTTTTAAAATTAATACTACTTTTAAAACACAATATTTGGTTCTCACTGAAAAGAGTTCTCATTAAAGTTTGCTTCAAATTTTCACATTGCCTCCTATTTTAACTTTTCCTATAAATACAGTTATGTGTAAGGAATATATCAGTTGTGTGCTTTAAATTAAAATATATTTCCTCACAAGTATTTTATGGCTTATGAAAAAATCTAATAATATGTATATAAAGCATATACCATGTACATTTTATATTTATGTATACATACATACACACACATATATATATATATATATATACATCTGTATATATACACCCATATATATGTCATATATGTATATACACACACACAAATATATATGTGTATGGATATATATATATATATATATATATATATATATATATAACAGAGAGAAAGAAAGAGCACTAAAGTGTGGCCTCTAATAACTGTGAATACAACTTAATCATCAAATCAATACTAGCTTAACAATGAATTTTTCATTTGACCCTTTCTTTTCTCTGAACACAGAAAACAAATATGGGCAATTAAAATTCAAAATAACTCCTTTATTTCCTGTTGGGGTGTCTCTCACAAGTTCTGAAGCCTTTAATATTATCTAACTACTCAAAGTTAACTTTATCCATTAATTAGAAAGTGATCTGTCTTATGATAACTAACTTTAGAGAAGCTGGAGATAATTAGACAATGTCTGCTGGAAACTGTTTTTCTCAGTCTCAGAGGTAGCTCATCTGTAAACAAAGATGCACTTACCATTGAAGTAATAAAGTGAAAAACAGAGTTCTGGGAATGTAGAAGTAAAGTTTCACAGTAGAATAAGACAGCCATATTCCAGCTCCTATAAGCAGCAGCTTCAAACACTGAGAAGTTGTGTTCCAGGGATACCCAAGGACATGATGTAAAAAAACAAAGTTCTGGTGGTTAGAGTGTTGAGACAAAATGATCAAGCTATTCTGACTAAGCTAAGTAAGGCCAAAACAAAAATAACTGGTGGTCACAATGACATCAAGGTCCACAAAAACAAGATTAGCAATTCTCAGAAAAAAAACCCAACCCCTCTAGTGGTGAATTTCGAAAAAGACCACAAACTGTCACCCTTTACTCAGCCCCTTCCCAGAGACTTTTCAAGGACAGGTACCAAGCTGGATAGGGAAATTGGCTGACTAAGCCAAGAACAGCACCCTGAGCAAGCCAACCAATGCCTGATAAGATCCTTTGTCCTGTATTCCACCAACCAGAGTAAGCCAGCTAGCCTTGTTGCAGGAATCTGCCCTCTGTAAATATGTATGCTTTCTGTGTTCAAGGTTGACTCCCCCCTGTGAGGGTGGGCAATCCCATGTACATGGATTAATAAACCTCATGTTATTGAAATGATCTACTGTCAATCTGTGTTCTGTGGGGTGAGCCAACTTTACAACAACCATCATTCTAGAATACGACAAGTCACATGAGTCTTCCTGACTACTCCTGGCTATTCTATAAAGTGTGCAAGGTAGAAAGAAATGCAGTGTTGTAAATTTTAACATGAGTGTTTTAAATGCCCTGCAAATAATCACTTACAATTTCTCCCTATGAACCCATCTTGACTGATAAAGATTTACCTACAGTGATGATGCTTAAGATGAATTACTTTGTCCAAGTTCAAATGACAGATATTCCCAATAGGTGTTGATGGATGCAATACTAAGGACCAATTGGCAAATATTTATAAGAAGGTTTAAGAAATGTCAATGAAAGATGTTCTATTCACTTCTTGAGTTAATGACAACAGCTTGAGCATGCATGGAATATTGAACTAGGCAGCAATGTGCTATTTAGATAAGTAGAGAATCCTGTGAACAAGCTAACAAACATGCAGGAAGGCCAGATTTGGACACCACTGTCCATGCAAAAATCCACATTTCTCACTTCACAGGGAATAAGAGATGGCTCCTTCTGGGGGCAAACATGAGTGACCATGTCCCAGAAACACAGATTTAGGTTACCTCAAATTCCCTCTTTCTTCTTGGACTCAATTTCATGAAATTTTATACTAAAAGAAGGAAGAAAGTCATAAATCTAGGTGCTTTCAAATTCATTGATAGGGTAAATGTGGGTTTTGCACACAACACATAAATATCATCTATAGCCCTCAAATTTTGTCTTAGTCTTTTGGTTGTTGGATAAGTAGGATTTTGTTAAGAAAATTCAATCAACAGTTTTCACTTGTTATCAGATGATTAGGTCAATCTTCTTGGAGTGATGGCCAAAAAGAAGTATTCTTTAGTGGCTGAAGATAGGTCAAGATAAATACTAATTAGGTTCTGGACATGAAGCAACCATTTTTTCCCCAGTCTTCGAAGTTTTAGTCAGTTAACTGGCCTTGGTAGACACTCCACCTCTTCAGACATTCTTGATCACGCAACTTCTTTTACTGTATCAATTATACACTATACATTGATTGTGTTCCCAGAGGAATTGGGATGAGTAGTAACAGAATGTCTGTATTATAGTGGAATACATTTAAAAAGATAATAGGTGAATAAATTGTCAAGTACCTAGGTCTTTGCATGTTGTTATATGTATGCTGCATGTAATCACTTGGCATGCTTACTGTGAAGGAAAGGTATTGAGAATGATATATAAAATGTGACCACATAACAATGATCACCTCATGGTTATGAACTGGGGTCCTCCATCCAGTGGAATTCACAGTTCATTCAAAAGCCTCAGTTAGGCTTCACTAATAAAAATATAGATGGATCAGTTCTCTCAGAAAACTTATTTATATTTACACTGGTTTTATGAAAATACCAGGCAAAATTAAAGTGTTATTTTTTATCAGGTTTTTTTTGAGGAGGTGTATTCTTCTGTAATTTTAAAAGGCATTATAATTTGTAAATATACATTTTTCTGTTGATGTTCTACTTATGGTGAGTATTATTTAAGCATGAAATATCCTCATGACTGTAATTATTTCATTATATCTTGAATGTCTTTGGTCACTAAACGAAGAAGAAGGGACTCCAGTTTCTCAGGGCATCACCATATTCATAGGTGTTGCCACAGAAAACACTAGCAGAGAACTGGAGAATCACCTGGATCCTCCAGTGCAGGAGACTGAGCTTTCCAGTGCTCCCTACAATGCCTTCCCAGACAAAGATGCAAACAGACAACAGAGGAGGCTTAGGGATGATTGTCAAAGGGATGAAAATGAGGATGTGAGAGCAGAGAACCTGGTGATTGTAGCTTTTACTAACAGGCCATGGAAGCTATGATCTGTATGGGAGGAGTCAGCCTTCAGCAAGGAACTGCAACTTAGCCTTTGATTTTGGTCATCCGAAAAGGAAACAACATTCTCCATTCTATTACTGTGGGGTTTACCTTTTCCATCAGTTAAGGCCTTAATCCCAGGATATGGGTTTAGGAAAGGAAATACTTCACCATGTTCTTTAATGTTAGTTTTCCTGTGCCTTTGAGTCAGCAATAAGCTATCCTGAGCTGGCTTATTTTTATCTACACAGTGACAAGAAGTTTGAGGACTAAAGGTTTGAAAGTTTTAGGCTGCCTTTGAAAACTTGTCTCCCCTCTCCCAATTGCTTAACTTGTTACCTACCTGATCGTCAGATGTTCCCAGCTGGGGCAAATTGACTAGGAATACAGGCAGCATAGGCAGCTATAAATAGACTTTCAATACTCATGACTAGAGTTGGGGATGTCCAGAGGGCATCTTTGGTCCCCTACTGTGAATAGTTGCCTTCTTGCCATCAGAAATTTGTGTGTGCTTTAAAGAGTACAAATGGTTGCTTTCAGCACTAAATGTATCTTGCCATTAGAGAGCCTCCTAGGGCTAGATGCTCTCTGATGCTCCATCATGCATCCATGAGGACATGGAAAAAATGGATTGAGAGGATGCCAAGTGTCAAATAGAGCCTTATATCCTTTCTTTAGTCCTCATTCATCTTGCCCATAAAAACTTGAAGATAGCTGGAAAAACTAAGATGCAACCAAGGGGCCTTTTCTTAGAACTATTTCTTTGCTTACTAAGCATTAAAAGGCAAGTAGCTGGCAGTCAGAACAAACAACCAGTGGTAAAAGGAAACATAATATACTGAATAAAAACATCTATTTTCAGTTAATTGTCTTTAAAAAGTGAAAGTAACACTCCACAGAACAGAGGAAAATTCTTCCTACTGGGGAGGGTACAGAGCTGGGATCTGTCCAAGTTCTTGGAGAAACTAGGAATTTTATACTCTATTAAGAGTGGTATGTCACAAACTTAGAATGTATTTTCCCATTCCTTGTACTTAAGTGAAAGCAGAAAAAATATTTGATGTTTTAATACCACAAAGTTTAAAATCACTACATGGTAAAGAGCTCCTCCAGGAAAAAAAGAATACCATCAAATGAAAGGACAGGAGCCAGGACGTAGGACATTTTGGATGAAAATGAAAGTACCTATCTACCTACTTTAGAATCAACTATTTTCTAATTCCTGTCACACACAACACAAAAGAATAAATGTTTGTTTATTTATTTATTCACTCCTTTTATATCCCAATGACAGCCCACCTCTCCTCTTGGTCCCCTTCTCACACAGCTTCTCTCCTTTTCCTCCCTTCCTTTCTTCTCTGGGAAGGGGGAGGCAGTCTCTGGGTATCAATGCATTCTGGCACATAAACTCACTGCAGGAGGAGGCACATCCTCTCCCACTGAGACATTGAGACAGTGAGACAAGGTAGCCCAATTAGGGTAAATAGAAGACAAGTTCTTAAAAGTGACTCAAAGCAAAGAAAATACCAGTCAAAAAACATACAACTCTGGGAAAGTTGCCCGTATTTACAGATATCAGCATCTGTTTCCATGACGTGGCCGACTACTCAAGCAGAATCCCGGAGGTGGCATAAAGTTTCTTGTTCTATAGTTATGTCTGTTTTCTCTTGGTTTCATACCTTCCTATGCTTCCCTCTCCCTAAACTAGTAACCAGAATGCTGCTTACTACTCAGGGTTGCTGCTTGTGGGCAAACTCCTAGAATAAAGAAAAGAGGCTGAGGGAAGAGCCAGATTCAGAAACCCTTGGTGTTGCAGATCTGTGAAGGCAAGTACACAGGAGCAAAACTCGCCCAAGCACTCACTGTTCACATTCTTTCTTTTATATGGCTGTGACTAGTGATGTAGGACAAGGAGTGGACCAATTCCAGCATGGAGACTCAGGGGAGGCTCAAATCCACTCCATGGGAACAACTGTATAGCAAAGTTATGACTATTTCAGATGAAACCAGAGGACCTGTGTGGAAGGAGGCTATATGGACTGAAGCAACATGTCTACAAGTATCATTTTGTTTTGTTTAATGATCAAGTGATGAGATAAACTAAAAAAAAAAAAGAGTAATAGTGTCAAAGTCCACTTTTTTCAGAGGTGAATTTTTTGGCCATTTGAAATAAGAAGTAATTTATTTTCTTGGTTGTTGTTCTCCAATTCTAACCATTCTGTTTTATGTTTGTTTCATCCTGTTGCAGTTGCAGCTTCTTCCCTGTAACTTTCTTCCCTGTAACATAATTGCCTCTATTCTCTACTTAATAGCAAGATAGTACTTCAGGTTTAGATGGTGCAGCATCAGTGCTCCTTCTTCTAGGAGACATACAAAGAGAAGACTGATTCCTCTTCCCTCAGGAGGCACCAGCTGCCATTAGCTTCTTAATTAGATACAGACTCATGATGTGTAAATGTAAATGTTGTTTTAATTTCCTCAGTGCATGCTATGAGATGAGAGCTGTACCCAATCTGTGACAATACATATCTTGGGCTGAGCCCAGAGTGTGTTTCCTTCTGCCTGCCTGCCTGCCTACCTGTCTGTCTGTCTGTCTGTCTATGTATCTATGGTATCTACATATCAATTTATGTATGTATGTATGTATGTATGTATGTATGTATGTATCTATCTATCTATCTATCTATCTATCTATCTATCTATCTATCTATCTATCTATCGGCCTAGTCCTGGAAACTAGCCTCATCACAATTTAATCTTCTTCAAGCTCAGAACTTCAAGGCTTCATTCCCCAGACTTTGTCAGCTAGCCTACCCCAAGAATATTTCATCTTCTGAGATTTACTACTGAATAATCTTACCCTTTCTAGATCTTTCTGGCTGCCTGATTCCACTTAGTTTTTCTGGCTCAAACTCTTCTTCAGACTGACTGCTTCAAATTGGCTTCTCTTGGTCTCTTACTTAATTGCTCTGCTTGGCCTCAAAGTAACTCTGGCAATCCCTTCTGATCTTCTAGCTCCTTCTCATTCTCTGGCTCATTCATTCAGTCTTCACCTGCAATCTGTCTTTGTAAAACTCTCCCAGTATACTGTTTTTTCTCTCTCTGTCCCTCTCTATCTCTCTGTTTCTCTCTGTTTCTATCTCTCTTTCTCTCTCTTCTCTTAAGTTGCCTCTCTTTTCTCTTGTTTTAATGAGCATTATGTATATCCTTTCTCTGACTCATTCTGTCAAAGCTTTCTCTGATTCATCATTTTGTCTATCTCACAAATAGTAGTCATTTCTTTTGTTTGTTTGTTTATTTGTTTTTGTTTTTTGAGACAGGGTTTCTCTGTGTAGCTCTGGCTGTCCTGGAACTCACTCTGTAGGCTGGGCTTGCCTGGAACTCATAAATCTGCCTGTCTCTGCCTCCCAAGTGCTGGGCTTAAAGGTGATAGCAGTCATTTCTAAACATGGCTACTTCCTTCTATAAATGAATTTTACTCTAAAGACATCTTCTAAGGTCATGTCTGTATTCTATCCAGAGGTATTACTCATGTGTGGTATGGTTGTAATCCAGTCAGATATACAACCTAGATCTTTGGATGTGATCCCTTACCAGTGCAGCCATGTTACTGGATTAAAACTCCTCTACACAACCAAGAAACTTTGAGATGAATAGTATCTGAAATTTAAATAGGCTCAGAATATTATTTATGTTATATCTGTATATCGCTTTCTAGATAAAGTCATAAATTATATAAAAAGCAACTGTTACTCCTTTACCTAGGATATAACTATGGAGAGAATATAGAGTGAAACACAATTGACTTTTTATAAAGCAAGAATTTAAAGTAGCTAATGTATGCTTTGCCTTGTTCTCGACTGTGCCATGGGGCATAAGTTGACTAATTTATTTCTATTTTAGTTTATTTTAAAAATTGTAATATTAAATGGTGTATTCTTTACTCCATTTGACTATTACAAATAGAAATGGTGAAATTGTTTAGTGACAATAATGATCTCCAAGTCCAATGTCAGTGAATGTGAGCAGCAAGAAAGTTTCATTGTTACTGTGACTGCTTCCTTGAGTTAGTAGAGAGAAGCAGAGCTGTCTGAAGCATGACATTAACCAGCACAGATCTCAGGCAGAGTACTGCCTTTTCAAGACAAACCCTTGGGGTTCTTAGTTGTTAATTAGTTATATCATTAAGTTTGTCACATTGTATAGTGGCTGATTGTGCTTAGCTCTGTCATCCTGTCACTCACAGAGCACAAGTTTTATTCAACTTTATCCACTAAACCCTGTCTCTTTTCTCTTCTTTTCTTTTCTTTTACTTTCCAGTCTGTTTTTTAAAATCCTTCTGTCATGCATTACATCACAAGTGCAGTTTCCCCTCCCTCCACTCTCCCAAGTTCAACCTCTACCTCCCTCTCTTCCAGATTCACTGCTCCTGTTTTAAAACAAACAAACAAACAAAGAAAACAAAACAAAACAACAAAAAACAACACCAACCAAACGAGAAAGACAATAGCAAAACTAACTAACCAACCCAGCAAACAAATAAACAAAACCCAACATCACCAAAACAAAACAGCAGACCTCCCAGAGATATTCACTGAACACAGCATAAAAAAGTTACAATAAGACTAGTCACAAACCCTTATATCAAGGCTGACTGAGGCAACCTAGTAGGGAGAAAGGGTCCCAAGTAAAGGCAAAGGAGTCAGAGACATCCTCTCAACACATACTCTGACTGTAAGGAGTCCCTCAAAAACACCAAACTACACAACTTTAACATATATGTAGAATATATAAGTCAGAACATTGAGGTTCTCCCTAATTGCTGCTTCTGTCTCTGTAAGCCTCTATGAACACTGCTTAGTTGGTTCTGTGGACTTTATTTTTTGGTGTCCTGCATCTTTTTTGGCTCCTACAGTCTGTTCTCTCTCTCTTCTGTGGTTTTCCCGTGGCTCTGCCTAGTATTTAGATGAGCAATTCTGTGTCTGTGCCCATCAGTTGATGGATGACACTTCTCTAATGATGACTAGGCAAGGTATTGATGTATGAGTATAGCAGAATACCCTTAGGCCTCATTTCATTGACTTCCCCTCCGCCAGTTGTATATGGTTCTATCCTTGATCTCTGGATTGTCCTGTATCTGTTTTCTGGACATCCAGACTTTGTCAGGTATAGGCTTCCTCTCATGGGTTGGAACTCGTAAACCAGTCAAGTGGCCACTCCCATACTTTCTGCACCTCAATTACCATAGCACATTTTGTTCACAGGGCAAAGGTTTTGTGGCTGGGTTGATGTCCCAGATCCACTGCTGGAAGCCTTGCCTGATTATAGAAGGCAGTCCAGGCTCTGAACTCCTCCTTACTAGGATACTCTGATAAGGTCACTCATATATTACAGGGAATTTCTACTGAACTAGATTTCTACAGTGTTGCCCCAAATTCCACTCATTTTCCCTTTGCCCCTCCAACTCCCTGCCTAATCCTTCCAGTTTCATTCCCAGCCCCACCTCCAGGCAACCCATATAATCTATTTCCCTTCCCAGGAGGAGCCAGGTGTACCTGTCCCCTCTTGACCACTGTTTATTACTGTCTGCAGACTGTAGCAAAATTATCTTTTACTTAACAGTTAATATTCACTTATGAAGGAGTACATAGCATGTTTGTCATGTAGTGTTACTTCACTCAGAATGATCTTTTCTAGTTCCAACAATTAACCGCAATTTTCATGCCATTGATTTTTAATATCTAAGTAATTATCCATTGTGTAAATGTATCACATTTTCTTTATCCATTATTCAGTTGTAGGACATTCACTTATCTTCCACTTTCTGGATATTATGAATTTCAGTGAACAAATGTGATAACTTCCTGAAGAGAACAATGGTAGCACAGACACTAAAAACAACAATCGATTAAGGGTACCTCATGAAACTGAAAAGGTTCTATAAGGCAAAGGATACTGCCAATATAATAAAATGATAGCGTCTAGAATGAGAAAAAAATTTCATCAACTCCACATTCAACAGAGGACTAATATTCAAAATAAATTAAAAGACTCCAGAAACTAGACATCCACAAACTAAATAATCCAGTTAGAATTGGGGTACAAAGCTAAACAAAGAATTTTCAACAGAGGAATCTCAAGTGGCTGAGAAACACTTAAAAAATGCTCAATATTCTTAGCTGTCAGGAAAATGCAAATTAAAATTACTTTGAGATTCCATTTTATACCTGTTAGAATAGCTAAGTTAAATAACACAAGGGACATCTCATGCTGGCTAGGATGTGGAGCAAGGAGAACACTCCTCCATTATTGTTGGGAATGCAAACTTATATAGCCACTATGGAAATAAATATGGCAGTTCATCAAAGAATTGGGAATCAATCACCTCAAGACTCAACTGCCGCTCTTAAGTGTATAGCCAAAGGACACTCCATCATGCCACTCAGCCTGTATGGTTTCGATACCAAAAGTCCCAACAAATCTTTGTTGAGTTGTATCTTATTCTTTTTAAGATCTGTTAATTTTGAGATTAAAGCAATCCATGCTAACTTCTTTCTATTCCATGCATTCATGCATCTAATTGGTGTTCCTAATAGTAGTTCATTGATAATTAAATATAATAGTAAAGTTAATAAGTGTGTTTAATTTCACACACCCCTATTGTATTCAAGTTCAGAAGATGCTAGGAATTCTAGACCACATCCTAAGAGGGATTGTTTACAAGGAGGCTTTAAATGTGGTTGAGCTTTTTCATTTGTTTGTTTTTAATTTGCTAAGTTTTGGAATTTCAGAGCTAATGAATTTTAAAATTTATCTACTGTTTCAGGCAGTGCTAAGTGAACTGGTTGAACTGTCTGTTTTCTTTTATCAGCATTAAATTATGATACAATCATCTTCAGCTGTAATCTCCCTTGCAATAAATAACTTCGATTTAGGCTTGGTGAAGATTAATGGATTATTCACAACTGTATAAGGCATGCAATTCAGAACATGGAATTTGCAATGACATCGCCAAATGACACTTAAGCAGATCGATGACAACTTTAAAAAGTCACTCTTTAACTGATATATAAGTATAAAAACTGAGCGACTGTGACAGTAGTATGTAGAAAATAATAGTTATGGTGCAATGAAAATATTTCATGAGCATTATTCATAATTTCCCCCAATATGTTCAGAAATTAAAGGGAATCTCTACTTTAAAACTAAAGTAGAGATTATGTGTCTTATGGGAGGTCATAAATTTGAAGGCATTAAGTAGCAAGCATGCTTAACTCTCCTTTCCAACTCTTAGCACCACTGCCAAGGAGCTAACACCCCAAATTCATGAGGTAGTCTGTAATAACAAAACACCAAGCCAAATGGGCTCTCTTCCCAGAAAATCACTGAAGCAAGAAACAAGCATGGCAAAAGAGATGGAAAGAAGAGAGAGAGAAAAAAAGAGAGAAACAAAACCTGGAAAGAAAATTAGATAAGTAGAAAAACTGTCTTTTATATACAGCGAAAGAAAAGCACTTCCCGCAGCCCACTTAGGGAAAGACCATAGTTAAAGCATAAAGCACACTTTTTGACTATGAGCAAAGTCAAAGCCACCTTATTTCATAGAACTATAAAGCACTTTATAGCTTTGCTCTTCAACCTTAAAGCCATCATAGACATAGTTTAAAAAAAGTTATGTTCTGATATTGCTGGGATAGTTTTATCACCAAGCTATTGTCAAAGCAATTTTTTTGGTCTCCATGTGTCTTTAACTGAGTAATGGGCTATTTGGAGCAAATGGGAGTAAGGCCAGTTCTTATATATCACTACTAAATGATGACATAGCGCAGGTTTTGACCCTGTGTTGGTCCTTGCTTTTTGACAGATGTTTATTTCTTTCTGGCAATCTCATGCCGCTGGCAGTTGTGATACTCAATTTTGTGCTAAGATTTCTTAGTCCTTTGTTTCAAACCAGATCTCTATCCAGACCCATGTGTTTGCATACTTACTGGGCATTTTTATTTAACTATTCTAAATACTCTGAAATGCTTGCAAAGACAACAGATTCATAATCTTGCTTTTCTTTGTTCTGCCCTTCTCTCTTAAAGAGCTTTCTTCTCTGCTGTCCATTTGATTTTATGATATCAAATCTTAGTTCAGAAAAATCATATTCATGATTCTTTCCTCTTCCTCTCAGAGACAGGTTAAATCCTGATAGACCCTTAACTTCAGACATGTCAGTGTCTTTGCTCCTCTCTGTCCAGCAAGTGGTCAATAAGGTACTAGTTCCTTATAGAGCAGCTCTCTTTTCTGGATATTTTTCAGTCTCTCATCTCTGCCTTCTCCGAATGGATCTTTTCATGTTTCCCTAATATAGTTATGAGACTTTATTCCTGTTAGACCAAGATAAGGTTAAAATGAGCATAGTAACCAGAACTTTAAAGAAAACAGGCTTCATTTGTCAAATTCAAATGTTTAGAGTTCTCCACATGTCTCAACTGCAGCAGACCCATTTGTTCTTTATTTACAACTTCTCAAAAGATTATTTCCTTTAGGAGGTGAAATTATCCTTCTAAAACTTTAGTTTTCTAAGACTCATGCACAAATTGCTACATTGTAAAAATAGTAAATGGTTGAAGCATCTCTGTTTTTCAAACTCAAACATGCTTTAGGGAATTTTTGTGTCTTTTTGGTTATGAGAGCTTATTTCAGGAGGCTAGAACCCTGAAAACATTTCATAGCTTTGTTAAAATCAATGTAAGTCATTGCATGGTGTGTTAAATTTCAAGGATGGCCTTTCTGAGGTTTTCAGGAATGACCACTAGATGTCACCAGCACATTTCTGATATTAATTTCTAGGCAAGAAAACTAGCCCTTACTGCAGGCCTACTGTGTGCCATCCCATTTTAAATACATCTACAGACTTGGCATTACTATGAAAGTAACTTGAATTTTAGTTCATGGGATGATGAATGTGTGTGTGTGAAGTGAATGCCATATAGAAAAGGGAGTAGGATCTCAGTGTATGCAGTCACAACCACCGATCAGTGTACAGTGCCAGGTATGTTGGCTTTATAATCAACAGCACAAGCCACCTTTGCAAAAATTTTAAATATTTATTAACAAAATAACCTATAATCAAACTAAGCATTCTAACATACCCCAAGTTAAAAGTCTGTGACTTTGTTTCTGTAAACTTTCACTAAATTTAAAAGTAATTATCATCCAAATAAATATATTTAATTATTTATAAAAAGTTTTGAACAAGAACATTGTTTTTTTTTTTTTTTTTTTTTTTTTTTTTTTTTTTTTTTTTTTTTTTTTTGGTTTTTCGAGACAGGGTTTCTCTGTATAGCCCTGGCTGTCCTGGAACTCACTCTGTAGACCAGGCTGGCCTTGAACTCAGAAATCCGCCTGCCTCTGCCTCCCAAGTGCTGGGATTAAAGGCGTGCGCCACCACCGCCCAGCTAAGAACATTGTTTTTAATATGTTCTCAGCTGCCGGGCTGTGGTGGCGCATGCCTTTAATCCTAGCACTTGGGAGGCAGAATCAGGTGGATTTCTGAGTTCGAGGCCAGCCTGATCTACAAAGTGAGTTCCAGGACAGCCAGGGCTACTCAGAGAAACCTTGTTTCGAAAAACAAAAACAAAAACAAAAACAAAAAAAAATGTTCTCAGCTTTCTTTAATTGTATCACTTTACATACACTCTTTATGGATAACTCACTAATTAGTGCTCACGTAGTAAGAAAAGATAGTTAATACTAGGAAGTTTCTTATCAGCCAATGATGCTGTGTTGGTCCAAATTTAGGATCACTCTTCTACTAGGTTACCCACTCTTTAGGCTAGATGTCAAAAGCATCTCCATGCATCATTCTTTGATATTGTCACTCATCTCTTCTTGGAATTTAAATACTGAGAAGAATATCTCCAAGTAAACCTGAAGTTCACTGTGTCTCCTGGCCCACCACTCAGGACATCTTGCTGTCCAGTACCTAGTTCAGCATCTGGAGAATACCAAACAAGGCACGGAGACTTGAGAAGTGTCTTTGTAAATATTTCTTCTGGTCATACATTTTAAGAAAAAAAAAATGATGGGATCACCCTTGGGTCAGAATGCAGCCTTTGAGAAAAGCCAATCCCGTGCACAAAAATCATCACACAGATGACAGAAGGGTGGGACAGCCATGATCCCTTAAAGTTTACAATGTATGTGTAGTCAATTTCAGTGCCATGCTTGAGTCTTTAAATTTTCCATCAAACTCAGTGATTATTTTATTCTCTCATTGACAATTTATTATAGATGATAAAACCTATCAACTAAAGTCTTAGGTTTATATACAGAAAACTTTTCTTTTGGAAGTTTTAAAGGTAAAGGATTACTGTAGCCATGCAAACACTGTATATTCCTTCTTGAGCATTTGTCTGAATGATATTTGTAAATCAACTTATTTTAATTTAGACTTAATAAAATAAAAATAACACATTAACTGCATTAAATTTTGGGAAAAATTTTAACTTAACCTTATGACAAAGTATAAAAATCTCATTATTAAAGTTGAAAAGCTTATTGAGGGATAAATTATATATTTTTTATTATTAGCCAGAGCAATTAGGCAACAAAAGGAGATCAAAGGGATACGAATTGGAAAAAAAGAAGTCAAATTATCACTATTTGCTGATGA
>NW_022196903.1:56270051-56270971 GCF_008632895.1 Mastomys coucha
GAACTCAGAAATCCGCCTGCCTCTGCCTCCCAAGTGCTAGGATTAAAGGCGTGTGCCACCACTGCCCGAGTAACTTTCCTCACTCTTATAGTGTGGAGAAGTGGAACTGCTTACCTCATAGGGTTGTTCTGAGAGTTAAATGAACTAGAATATACAAAGCCCTTAGGACACACTGAACATCCAAATGCTTTGTGGATGTTTACTGTGATACTGCTGTACTGCTGTTTTGTTTTATTGTTAAAGAAAATTGTGGCTCTGAGAGGTTACAAGCAAATGGTCCACTAGGTTCACTGGTTTGTCATGAAGTGTTTTTAGAAAGCAGAATGGATCCTAGTCCTTATGGAGCAGTAGATTAACTGACTGGGCAGTTTTCAAGTTTAGTCTTTGTTTGGATAATAAGTATAAGAGAACAATGAGTTACATGATTTTTCAAATCATTCTGTTTTATAAAGGGCTATTTAGATATTTTTAAAAGTTCATTATGCATATCAACATAATGAGGTCGCATAGTTAATCATCTACAGGATGGTTTATAATTGAGGAGAAACAAAATTGGGGAAAGAGGATTTCATACTGAATAGCAAGCACATTCTTTGATGTGGAGAGCAGTAAGGTATGGAATGAAGGAAAGAACTGTCCCCAAGCTTAGGTAAGAGAGAAATGGAGAAAATACCAGAATTTTTGAGATTTTTATTCAAATTATATACACCTGGATTTGCCAATTATCTCATTCAGCTGTTCAACAAAACAGGGTGAAATCTTGATAATCCAACCATTATGTTGGCTTATGACTTGTAAGAAGGGGTGTGCTTTAACGTCATTGGGGGTTGTGAGGAAGATTATGATATTTATAATATGGAGCAGAGACTGAAGGAAGGGTAAGCCAGCCTAAATATAGCTATCTCCTGAGAGGCTCTGAC